>NW_010325397.1:0-14545 GCF_000700745.2 Antrostomus carolinensis | reverse complement strand
CATATTGTACTTCTTGACAGCTTAGCAGTTCTTTTTAGAATCTGGTGTATGAGCAACTATACAGAGACATTTTTTCTATGAAGGATTTCTTTCCAGCCTCCTAGGTTTTATAGTCAAATAGATTTCTGCTGCCAGAAATCCCTCTTATATTCAAGAGGGACTAATCACCATATTTGATAGAGCAAGAATCTTACCTAAACATCAAATAGAACTATAAATGACTACCTTAGAGCATTACAGAATGATTTTACACACATCAGGTGTGCATCTTATATCCTAGGAACTTTAGTAAAAATTATTTCATATATGTACATACACTGAGAGAGGCAACATCTAGCTGGACAAAATAGTACTCATTAGGGATTTACTTGGAAAGATTATCTTCCTCTCAGCAGCTGTTTTTCACAAGAGATCCTACACTGCATAGGGGTTTGGGTTTTTTTTAAAAAAAAGAAGTGTTCTCTGCACATATTCTCATGATCCATTACACTAATTTACATTTAAAAGCATTTATATAAAAAGTTGTGGTAATTTAAAGCCTGTTATCTATAAACAGAAAAATTCAATCAAAAAGTATACATTTCTTTAGTATCTTTTGTATATTGTTATTTTAAAGCTCTCGCATCTCTTTGTTCACTTACTGTGTAAACTTATTCCTTTCAGGGTGGAAAATTCTCAAGACTTCAAGACAGAAACTAAAAGTTATGCAGGCCAACATTCTCACCTAACCTGGATCACCTCTGTTGACTTCAACAAAACAAAGCCAATTTCTATTATCTGCAAATGTCATTCAGCTGAAAGTGAGCAGAATCAAATAGTTACATAGGCTAATATTGGAATTTGGCCATAAAGAGCAATCTGAGATAGAAACCTTGAAAGTGTAGTCTCTCAGACCAAACTATTTGCAGATTACGTGTAAAACTGTTTTTTATAGAACAGTTTTACACTGAATAAAGTATTCCATTTTTCAGCCTGTAGGCCCAGTAGGTATTTTGATATAGAACCACACTGGTTGGTAAAAAAGTTACTCCAATCACCTCAAATAATGAAAAGACTAGTGTGGAATAACAGCAGAAATACACATGTATCATATCTTTACCCATTTCTTCTGCTCTTAATTTGCTATTACATATTCCAGAATTATTACAGTATCACAGACAGACTTTCCTTGAAAATCTTTGCTACTCAGGACCACTGATTAATATTTTATGCCCAAGTTCTATATAAAAATATAGCCTATTCCTTACTCTGGAACAGATGCTTGGTAGCTGAAAACAGTTCCACTGAATCCAGTTCAGCTATTCTGATTTGAACCAGAGAAGAAGTGTACAGTTCTTCAATTCTCCTATTAAAAGATAAAAAAGGGGCATAGAAGTGATGAGAACACAAGTGTTAAAATACGTTGTTACTACACATCATAACTGATTCTTTTTCTCTTCAGTTTGCCATGGTCCCATGTGAAAAGTGACATTTCAAACAGTAAATCACCTGAACTATAACATTCAGAGTGAAGAACTCCTAGGCATTCCAGCTTGTACACTACAATCAAATTTCTGTGCCTCTCTGTGGACTTACTATGAAAACCAGACATGATGGGGTCACACAGTAAAGACTATCTTTGTCTAGGGATTGTCAGAGAAAAGCTTTCAAGTACACTTTGCTCCACAATTTGTTTCAATGCTTGACAAACTGGAAACACTTGTTTACCAAAAAAACAAAACAAAACAAAACAAAGCTGTTAATGTGATGAAGCATTCCCACTTGTTTACCAAAAAAACAAAACAAAACAAAGCTCTTAATGTGATGAAGCATTCCTAACTAGTTTGAACTGACTGATTTCTTCTGCATTTCATAAGCTGGATTTGAACATGTGTGCTCTGTAACCCTTATGTCCACAACTCAGCAGCCAATCTCAAGTTTAATATATGCAGTGAGATACAAACAACGTAATCTCACTGTTCAAGGCAATGAACAATGTGATCTGAGCACATTAATTCTTGGCTAACCAAATGTAAACCACAGATTAATGGGGACACTCAATTAAATATCCTTCTTGAACATAACAAAAAACCAAAACCTATATGAATTCAGCTGACGAGAGATGCAAAAATTAATCACTTAAACAGTGAGAGGACATTTCACACACACAACTTCAAAAAAAAAACAAAACAAAACAAAACCAGTTTATTTCAAGGGGAAAGAAACTTACTACCAACCTTTTTTCCTGATGCACACCTTTTCTTGTTCTTTATTCAATACTTGAACAAGCAAATTTTTGATCAGCTAGAGGAAAAGAACTGGCAACTCAAAGCTGCTAATGGACTCCGACCTTCTCCACTATTGAAGAGATGTGTGAAGAGATGTGTGCGTATGTGTGCTCCTGTGTACGTACAAGGGCATGATACAGTTGTCACTCAGGATTCCCTTCTTAAGTCACATCTACAAGTCAAGTAATATTTTATATATTCCTACACTGCACATAGCATCAATGGGACAGTATAAATTATTTTGTGTAACGTAGTATCACCATCATCAATATACACCTTAAACTGCAAATTACAATTTTCCCGTACTAGAAAACTGCAGGAGCTTACACTGAAGTTTCCACCATTGAAAATTTCCTCTCTGTAATGGAATTTTTTTTGTACAATGCAGAAACTCTGTATTAGAGCAGTTACTGCTTACTCTATAGACATAATACAGTGTTTTTGCACAGATCATGGTCTTAGGTGTCAAAAAGCTATGCCAATAATTAGCAATTTAATTGAGGTAATTAACATGCTAAGTACTTAAGGACCTTATTTATGGTATAGGAAACGCACAAAGGTAAGTTCTGTAAATACACCTCAGTATTACTGAAGGAAAAGCTGACAAGCAATTGTTAACAACAGAACGTTGTTGACAGTAGACCTTTATGTCTGTAAGATAATTTGAAAAACAAATCACCCTTTTTCACAAGACTAACCTTAATTATTATATCAATTTATTTAACGAGGACATCTATTTTACCAGTAAATGTGTATTTTATTCATATTTCCTTTCTCAAAGATTCATTCATCAGCATATAGATATTCTATGCAAAGCAAAACAATATTATTGAGCAATACTTACATTGTTTCACATTTGTACGTACCTAAAAGATTTAAAACTTATAAAAAGCTTAATTTTAATAAAAGAAAATAGCATCAAAACAGTCACACCTGTCAGGTTTGATAGCTTTATGGTTTAAGTGAGCAAGACAAACTACTTACTCGTTGACTAAATAATTTCTAATCATAATTTGTGTATGTGTTTGGACTTTGCAATTTAGAATGACAGCAGTACAGTCTGTTCAGTACTAATGGCTATAAATAAGCCAGATGTTGTAAAAATCTGGACATATTCATTGGAAGGGAAAATGAGGCAAATACTGTAAGAATGCAGAAATGCATGATTTAATGGTGTAATCTATATTTCTGGCATTATAGGTCAAAGAACTATAGTAAAAATACAGAACATGAATTAATATTGCAAAAGGTTATTTATCTTTAAAATTTCTGTTCATGTCTTGAGCCTAACATAGCTAGACTTGGCTATAATTTTGAAGGTTTGCTCAAATTGCAGTAGCCCATGGGAAAAAAAACGGTGTGCATGTCTGCAGATTCACACACACCTGTAGGAGGCAATAGTAAGGCTGTCCTATTTTTACTTCTTATTATAGCTAAGAGCACATCTATTAAATGAAAAAAAAAAAACAAAAACAAAAACAAAAAGAAAAAAACTCCCACTCCACAGTCCTTAATATATCCCATTGTATCAAGCATTTTCAAGTCAGCTCATCATTAATGCGGGGACAGAATGCAGTGTTGATGTCTCTTTAAAAGTATTCCTCCAGGAAGCATGAAATACATCAACTATTTTGAGAGCAAATTGGTCAAATACCTAGATTTCACAATACTGTAAAAAAAAAAAAAAAAAAAAAAAAAAAAAAAAAAAAGGTCTGAAAAATCTACCCCAAAACAACAAATGCAATCAACAGATCGTAATTGTATCTGATATTGACCTGCATCTCAATTTGGTCACTCAAACCGTACCAAAAAAATCCTGATTTGAACGTAAGTACATCTCAACCCATATTATATGCAAAATAAAGTTCAATGATGAGGTGCCTTTAAAAATCTTTTAGTGTTTCTAACTTACCTTTTGATACAAACCACATTTTTGTTAAGAATCTATAATCTATTCCATCTCTTTAATGATATCTAGTTATTTAGCTAAAGGAGTACTAATGGTTTCTCTGAGATGTTCAGACAACTTCTTATTCAGTCCTGACAGGCCCCTTCCTTTGTTCCACTTGACAGAAAACTGACCAACTCCTGCTGCTTCAGCAAGAGCAACCCAAGGGCCACGAATCTCAGGCAATTAACTCTAAAAGATAATGAACACTGAATTTAAATGTTTTTTTGTTTGTTTGGTTTTTTTTTATCTAGGGCTATTATTTTGAATTTTCTTCATAATGTTACTAGATTATAACAGGTAAGCTTAATGTGATAATTAACTTGCATAAGATACCAACCACAGACTGTTTTCCTGATGATAATAGATGATTCCTAAAATAATTATTCATAAATGCATTTCAAGTAAGTAATCTTTTAGCTTTAAGAAAAATATATCTAAGAGTGAACCACACTGTAGAGAAGCTTGCTGAAGAAATACTGTTTTGAGACTGGCACAGATTCTACTGTTGTTACCTGAAAGTTAGTATCACGCTAACACTGAACTCTCTCAGATCACCAGTGAATTAGGTGCTTCTAATAAAAGGAAGGGGATAAAAGCTGACACGTCCATTGTTTGGAGCAGAGAAATAAGTAATTACATTAATAACTAAGTTACAAATAAATCACTACACGTGAATGTGCTATATAAGTATTTGCCTTTTTTTAATATCTGATTGAGTTCTAGAGTATTTTCCATGTTAGTTCATGAAACAATTAGTCTTTAGCTTTTCATTCTTCAGAACTTTGCCTAAAATTGAGAAATTATGAGATCTCCGCTAATTACACAGAGAGAATCAGTTTCTTGAATTGCAAAAGTATACATATTACAATGGGTATTATCTGAGGGACAAGTGTACTGTAAAGCACCATTGAATCTAATGATTTTTAGTGCTGTGTTTCCTAATACCTGTGTTCAAGTTCTTAGCAAGGAAGAAATTCTATATACTTTCACAAAACACCTGGTAACCTATCCAAACTCTTATCTGACAGACAGGAATGATACATAAACATCAAACTGAAGACATTCTTGCTACAGATCACACAATATTATCAATGTATTGATAAATGCAAATGGAAAGCAGTCAGTTATCCATTTGTAAGAACATTTGGGAAAATGGCATTATGGAAAAAGGATATAAAGTAGCGAGGCATCTTCTGGGACCATCAATTATATGCTAACTTTTCCTTAAAATCCCAAACATGACAGCTATCCTAATGGGTCTCAAATACAGTGAAACGAGGGGAAAAGTATGGGGAAAGACATACTTGTGGATAAGGGACAATGAAGACTGAGAATCTTGGAAGTCTACCTTATCTCAAGGGAAAATATTCACAAGCACATGACGTTATGAGAAGGGCTTACTCTAGGGATTCACAAGATCATTCTTCTGTAAAGGGACAGGACATATAGTATAACAGACCTCAGATCTAAAGATGCTATAAAGGATTCTTATGTTCAATTACTTTTTAGGGTGGAAAATATAAGTTTATAATTTATTTATATATATATATTTTATCCTAAAAGTGACCTCACTCAGGCATCAATTCACTGAATCAATGATTGACTATAGGAATCAACCTCTTTACAAGATGTATATACAGAAATATTGGGGAGAAACTACGTATTTTAAGACCTATTACTAATTTTACTTCTCAGTTAAAGCATAACTTTAGTAAGACTGCAGTCAAAGGCTAAGAACACATGTTATTTGATGTCTTAGATGAATCATGCTATGCAATAGTTATTCTGAAGTCTTACTTTTAAGAGGATCATCAGTGTGCAAGCTCTTAATACACTGCTTTACTCTGTCAAGATTTCTAATACCTCCAGCTAGACTGCCTGATACGCCTCAAGGTAGATCTTCCTTGTTCTCACATAATCAAACTCACACAGCATCACAATGAGTGCATGAAAGACTTGACATCCATAAGGTGCCCCCTGCGAAACATTTCTCTAAAGTCTGATTATTCCAGGACCGGAGCACAACAGTCACAGTTAATGATGTCAGATGCCACAGTATGGTGCCTTAGGCATTCCTTTCCAAGGTCATTCAGCAGCATTTTATTTTTCACATCTATGTTTATTATTGCTTTATTCACAAATGCAATTATCTGTCCAGTATGTTCAGACTTCTGAGGTTGTGTAACAGAAGCCACTAAACATGAAATCACAAAATGTAGCATTCCTTACACCTACATACAACACTTCTGTTGCGCTCTCTAAAAATTAAAATATCACTTTTAACATTATGTTATGCTTTGGTTTTAAAGCACTTAAGGCAAAGATCACTCAAAACTGCACCTCTCTGAAATGAGTAATAACTAACCCTAAGAATAAGGGTTTACAGATTGACAGTTAAACAACAGGTACATATGAATGAGAAACTGTGGGAGTTCAAGGCCTATCAGTGATCCAAGACTAACACACTTTAAGGTTTACTACCACAACAATCTGTTTTTGAAAAGGAGAGACAGAGATGGAAGTAGAGTCACAGTGAGCAGACAATTAGGAAAGGACAGTTAAAATAACAGAAAACTGAAATAGCTCCAGTGAGGAACAAGCAGTGGAACTGTACCAGGACATCATGCTTCAGATGAGTACATTTTAGAAAACTGTTTCATGTCTCGTTAATAGTGAATGAAGGTTTCTCTACCACCAAGTATTCAAGGAAAGAACGTATAATCCACAAAACAGACTTACTTGTTCTTAGAAATAGATGTAAACTCAGCTACGGGGCCAGGGACGAAGAGGATTTTTGGGGTTTTTTTATTGCTATTTAGGTTACATTCCTGTGGCATTTTCATATAAAGTCTTCAAAGACTTTTTGTGAATAACAAACTTACTGGTCACTTGTCTATCTAGCAAGACCTATTCTTTCAAAGATTTATGCTGGCTGTCTAATAAGTGGTCTGGATGTCCTCACAAAATTCAAAAATGTACAAGCTAAGTTCCACTTCTTTTTAAAAGAACTGCATCTCATTTCTCTTCTAAGTTCAATTTCAGCATATCAAAGTGTTCCAGAGCAAAACGCATCCCAGACAACTGCAGCCAGTTGTTGGAGTTTCAATCAGCACTAAACAAACATTTGACAGCACATGTACTTGCTCCTCCTGGGGCTTTCACTAAATAGTACAAGTGAAATATGTCGTAAGTAAATGAGCAGAAGTTTCAAGATAGTTCTCAGCTGTGTAAAAAACCCCCAAAAAAACACATAGATAGAGTCCCACCACAAAAGAACTTTAAGCTATTTTGTTCAAACCACAGGTGGAGAATCTCACTACTTGGTTTATACCCGTCAGAACAGCATGGAAAAAAACCAGCACAGAAACCACTGTTTCAACTCCCACACACGTTCTTATGCACAATGAAAGAATGAGGAAGCCTGCAGTCATGATGTTACTGTGCACATTTGAGAAAAAAAATTGAGACACATTACTACCATCTAACGAAACTGAAAAATAATGAAGTCAGAGGTCATGTTTGCTCTTTCACTGGTAACACAGAAAGGTCGTTACAGAAGGCAACATCAAAGCATTTGCCTTGCCATTACTTTGACAGTTTTCCTCAATACCACCCCTTACAAGAACGGTTCTGTTAATTTTTAGGAACAGTGCTCAGTTTATGCTCATTTTCAATCTCTCTCTTCCTTTATGACAGTTTTTGTATAAGATTTCCTTTTTAATTTTTGAGAGGTACGGAAGGCTGCAATCTGTTGTCGTGCCTAGTTAAGTATCAGATTCCAGGGACTAACAGTGTGTGGGTTCAGATCCACTGTGACAGAGAACTTAATCCTCACAAAAAGATAACCAAAAGGCTTCTGAACACTTGATTTAGAAGATGGTGAGATTACTTTAACTTGCCCCCCCTTCTTTTCTTACATCACTCCTACCCTTCTCCTCTTAGGGGGTTAAGCTCTTTGCTATTTAAGACCCATTTTTCATAATTCATTTAACATGTGTCCAAGTTTCTGAGAAAAACTGCACAGTTGAGACTACTGTGAGAAGGTACATATGCCCTGCAAAATAAAAACGGTATGCAAACGTAAGATTGTAAAGATAGGAAGAGTTGGCAGCTTAAGCATTCAAAGGGGAAATGCTAACATCAAAAGCTAGAAGTCACTAAGAGGGATGCGTGGGGTGTGACAAAAATAACATTATTTAAACTTCTACATTGTGTATTTCCATCTTAGAGAGCATCTCCAACCTTTACAGAACAAAGTGACTGAAGAGAAGGAAGCCTCCATTTGTACTTTTGTTCTGTCTTACTACTCAGTTCCAAAAATAAAAGTAGAACCCTGATTGTAAGTAAATGACATTAATGTACTACACACGCACAGAAACACACATTCAGTTGAGTCCCTCAACCAAGGGGAGAGTGCTGGAAGGAATGGCATAGCCAAAAGTTATTAAAAACATGTATTGAATTGCATTACTGTTTAGTATTTAGGTAATAATGTTAAAACAGCCAGGTAAAGGACTTTTTTGTTAGTTAAAATACCAATCCAAATTAAAAACAAACAATTTCATAATACTTCTGACAGAGATCTGTTAAAAGCTTAAAAGTAGAATGAATTCCCCTACAAATCCCCAAGCTGCTCGTGGTTTACAAGTCACAGCCCCCAAAAGAAAGTGGAACACAAGTACAGTCATTATTAATAAGATCACTTTTGTAGATGCTAAAATATTTGACATCTTAGTACACGCGAAATACGGTATATTCTAAGCACACACTAACTCACAATGTTGTATGGTCAACCATATATAAGCTTACTACATTCACCAGAGGCAGCTCTTACCTTGAGTTACTGAAGGGTCACCTCCACCACAACTTCACATCTTTTCTAAAATCTGAGATTCCCTCCCTCCCATGCAAGGCAGCACCAACAAAAGACACTAGAAATGTGAGACAAACCAGGACAGGAAGCAAGCTGTACCTGCAGAGACCATCACCAGCTAAAAACAGAGCTACCACCACTGCCCATACTGGAGGCTGAATAAAGCTTTGAGACTGAATTAAAATGGAGTCTAGGTAGTGAAGTTCCAGAGTGAGGAAATAAATTTAGTCTCTACTTAAGAATTTGTAATTTATTTTTAATGTGTATCTTTAAACATCTAGCTGCCTACATCTGCAGACTGCAATGTCACTGTGTTTTACACACTGTCAAAACATATTTCTTGTATCACAAATATTCTAGCAAAAGATATAATATGTAGCAGTAAAAAACCAAAGTACTGTTAAACAAGACTTTGTGCCCACTATGGAGAAAAGGGTCTTAGAGATCTGCTTCTAGAGAAATCACAGAGTCAGTGAGTTTTTATATAGAAACAAGGCAGTTTAATTTGGGTATTTCTACCTCAGGATTTCCAAGATGGCAAGAGAGAACAGTATTTGTCTATTAGTCCCACAAAATAATAGAAACCTGATGTACAAAGAGAGTAAGAGAATGTGTAAATTCACCAGGTGATAGCTACAGACTAACAATTTGGAAAGCTTAATATACCTAATCAATTAGAGAAGGTATAGAGGAATAAGTAAATAAGGACAACAGAAAGAAATTAAATAGTGCCCTCACTCTGAGCAGCACTGAGGGGAAACTGTCATTGTTAATATGAAAATAGGCATTCATACCAAAAATGAATTAAAAAAGAAAAATAAATTGAGGTAAAGAAATGTTGTAAAGTTTCTAAGTATTGAACAGCAAATGCTACGATTCTTAGTTACTAATATATATAATGCTCTTCTCTCTGAAGTTGTATTTTGCATTGCATACAAAATTTATTTGCCAGAAAAAGGATTATCTTGTATTAAATGAAAACGAAACATTGCCAGTAAGGGAGACACCATTATTTTAGAATATATCAATACATTTATATTTTTTAATTATATATGTAGATATGCATTTAGTTGTCGGAACATATATGGAACCACACAGATTGTCTTCCTCCACAATCCAGAACTATTAGTCCACTGAAAAACACCATCACTGGGTTGAGTTTACTTGCAAATTAAGAAATTAAGGTTAGAAAGGTCAAAAAGAAACTTAACACCTAGGACTAACTGAACTAGGTTGATTAATTAACATAACTGTGGTTATGTACAAGTAGCTGATCTGTAATCCTAAAATCATTGTTATCTTACTCCCTTACCATATATTAATAAAAGCAAGAATAAGAGAATAAGGATTGTATATTACTCTCTACTTAAAAGATACATCTCACTCCTACTAATGCAACATAAAAAGTAACTAACCTTGTAGTGCATTAACAAAGTATTGCATTTGAAACATCTGAACTAAGTAACAAAGATGTTTTCAACATCAGTGAAGTCAGGCTATGTTTTTCAATGGTAAACTGTAACGTTACCTTTAAACAGTGACTAAGATAATATTAAAATTTAGGAAAGGTGCAATAAAAAAAATACAGTCAATAGGTACAGTTTACATGTGTCCATGTGCAGGGAATAAAAGTGTATTTAAAGATCTAGTTAATGAAGATTATAGATTATATTTTCCTTGTAAGGGAAAAAAATCTTGCATCAATTACCCACCTGCCTTTCACTGTATGACAACCAACCACCCTACAAACATTTTAAGGTAAATATATGTATATTAACTAATAAAAACATTAAATGTTTAACTTGACTTTGTTTATTGTACAGTCTATATTTCCCTTAATAACTTTATTTATAATGAACCTCAATCCTCAGTGAGTGTTAAAAATTAGCAATAGATATTCTACTGTCCTATACACTTATTTGTAAATATTTGCTGGATTTGTTTTTTAAATCAACTGTTAGGTTAAGTTAAAGGTACAAAAGTTACGACAGAGGGGAGTAGGGAGGAAATGTGGATATGTTGTGATAGCTGTCCTAACCAAATAATTTACAACATCCTTATAAAGAAAATAGATGATAAAAAAGTCTGGGCAATATAGAGATGAACGGTTCTTTGGAATTCCTTTAACTGAGGCAACCTTCATCATGATCCATTTTAGCACAACAAATCAAAATGGTTAATATCACTAGAAGTTACACACAAAAATAGCCCAGAGCTGCTACTCTTTATGTTTCTTCTATGACTATTTCTTGATGAAAACAAATGTTTTGATTTATTAGTTTTAAAAACGTTACTCACATCATTTGGTTTCTGTAATTGCATTGTTACAGTGCAATTACTTCAAACTGTCTGGTCAGAGGGACAAATGTAGCAAAACAATGAATGTTTAATTCTCCTTGTTTACCTGACCAGTTAACAACATTGAGTAAAACATTTGGTCCTACAAGTTCTTTAAATGCAGCACAAAGATCATATTCTAGGATCTCATCCATGAGATCTCAGAACGTGAACTGAACTTACTATACCTACCTGAGAAAGGATGAAGAATAAAACACAAATTTCTTCTGTTTCTGACATCACTTTGTGTTTTTTCTCCATCTGTTTAGTTCAGTAAGGACAATAGTTTACTGCACCAACTGTACTGCGGTGCAAAACTTTCTAGTATGTTGGTACTATGCAGTGTAGCAGAAGTTGAAAATTCCTAAGTAATTTCTGTCTTTCTCAGCATGCCGAAGCACACATCTAAAAGGCTGCAGAGGATCTCTCTCCTTTTGAGGCTTATATTCTGACCTTACATTGTTTTGGCTACTTAATTTATTAAAAGTAATTCCCTTATTCATTATGGTTATGGAATTTTGCAGAACCATTCTACACTGGTATTAAAATGGCACTTCCATTGAAATCATAACCATGCAGGCACTTGCACTGACACTGTAATGACTCCTCTGGGGCTGTTACCACATCGATGGAAGTATGAGAGACACTTCATTGACACCGTAACAGCTCCAGTGCCTGGAACGTGATGGTAATGGCTCCTCTGGGGCTGTTACCAACTCAGTGAAAATATGTATGAGACACTTCCATTCATGTTATAAAAGTGCTTCCACCAGTATCATAAATAAAACTCCAGAAATTTAGCAATAAAACTGAAATTATCAAGCTAAACAAAAAAGGTTAAGGTGCTCTAGGAAAACAGAAATTTTCAGACTGTTATGTTTCTTTCAGCTTCACTGTAACATGCTCATACATACAAATACTACCAAAAAAACAACAAATAAACACCAATCTCCTCCCAGACGAGGCATTACCAGGTACAGAGGAAAGGAGTGCCTAAAACTGCTTTTCATCCTTGAAACAATAATAAAGGTACTTGCCCTTTAAGAACTGTACTTACAATATGTCTTTAAGTTACTGCTGTAGCAAGAAATGTTTTAATTAATACTTCAGAACTTCTCACAAAAAGTAACAAATTATTAGGAGTCAAAATAAGTAATTTTTGTTCTACGAGTTTGTCATGATTTACTTGAACCATTTGGCGAGTGCTTGTTAAAAAAATGTACATTTTGTAGGTCTAATTCTTCAAAAAATAATGTTCATGTGAAAATTGCTAATGTAATTAATTTATTATCTGAGGCCACAAACTATCATCAATCCATGTGCAATTTGTTAAACTAAAATAACAAATCAAATTAGCTTTCACTAGCTATATATAACATTGAGCTCCAGAGAAATGACTGCTATGCTGAGATCAAATTGGAACGGCTTTAAGCATCTTGAAGAGACAATACTTGTCACACACCAGATTATAATAGCAGAAGGAAAAAATAAAGAAAAACAGCCTTAACAAGCCAGAATTAAACATCTTTCAAGGAAAAAGTCACTGGAAATACGTAAGACAAAAAAAAAAGTTTAATCAAAATTTTAATCTAGATGTGTGAAAAGAAGGCAAAAAGCTACAGCTTTATGTATTCCTATTTTTTGCATGTAAATAAGGCTGTGAACCTGCCGTACACACATGTCTGAGCAGTACTGTGAAGGAGAATATTGATGCCTCCACTCCGTATGTGAAACTATGAATGGACTGTGCCACTATCCAGAGGCTGAAGACCAGGGCATTCTTCAAAGGGGAAAACCTGGTACATTGCTATATTTAGAAACCAATCTCCTGACATGTGCCAAGATGGGGGAGAGCGGGGTATGAACTGCAGAAACCTCAGAAATAAACCCATCAAGACAGTTAGATTTTTTTCCTGCAACAGACGGTCAGAAAAGGAAAGAAAAGAAGGAGAAAAAAAATCCATTGGTGCTAAAGGAATTAGGAGCAAAGATTAGATTACAAGTCTATCAAGTCCTTGCTTTTATCAACAAGCTTCACTTGTACCAGTGGGGTCAAGATGACTCAGGAAAAAAAATTGAGAGAAGGAAAATCAATGCGTAGTCTGTGAAAACAGGGACTGTTTGAGATACTGAACATGTTTATTGCTCTGAAACTCATTAGGTACACGAATCCACATATTGAGTAAATATCACCATAGCTATAAGGAAGGAAGAATCCAAAGTTTCTAAACAGGGGTAGGAAAAACAAAAACATGAGGGGGAAAAAACCAAACAAACATTTCCCAACTGTGGTGGAGTCCTTGTGGGCTGCAGCTCACCAACTTCATATATCCTTAATGCACAGTTACAGACAGAGGCCAGAAAAAGAGTATGATTTGTGTGTTTTCAGTAACTCTCTGTGACAATTATTTTACTGCAGCCTCTATTTCTAATGAAAGAGAGTTATTAAGTGTTTATACTGATATCTAGACTAACTGAGAAGCTGCTGAAAAACACATTACCCATTCAGTAAAGCCATTAACAAGTGCTTGGGTTCAGTGAAGAATTTAAGCATATGCTTGACTTTAACAGTCCTTAAACTTGACAGAAACCAACATGACTTCAGCAGATAACAAAAACTGAAAACAAATTCCATGACAGGAACAGACCTGTAGCTTTATCTGCAACAAAGGCCAATTTCAGCACATACAAGGCTGAATTTTCAACACTTGCTCAAAGCATACAGCTATTTTCAGTATAGAAACAGCTAATAAATCCAGCTTTAAAAAGCACAATCAACTTAAAAAAATAAATACAGCAGAAAGTACCTCTGAGAAGTGTATCCTTACAGGCATCTAAATATCAGCTTAAGATCACTTCTTAGCACAACCTTTCCCATGCAGGAGAGTGACCACCTGCGGGTGGTCAGTCCCCAAAGCCCACAGGGCTCCACTGCAGCGCTTCAAGGGCGTATGAGCCAACGCGGAGCCGCGTGTTACACGGGCCGGGCCGGGGGCAGGGTGGGCTCTGCCGCAGTCAGCACTTCCCAGAAGAATTAAGCAAAACCAACACACCCACCCATCAAAAACCAACCAAACAAACAAACAAACGAAACAACCAAACAACAAAAATAACCCC
>NW_010325396.1:62695-73809 GCF_000700745.2 Antrostomus carolinensis | reverse complement strand
ACCCCCCCAAACGTGCACGTTTCCCAAGGGGGGCATTTAGCTGAGCACTGTGCTTTATCCTGGGTTAGTTGCACATGTAAACCTGTGCAATCAGGTCAGCTTCAGTTTCTGGTGTGTGGGCTGTGAGCATTGGGTTTGAGGGCATGTTGGTCAGTGTCCCCAGCACTCCTGGACTTTGGTGTCAGGACTTGGGCTGAGTGCTGAGATGTCACCTGTGGGATTTAGCAGTGCCAGGGCTGTGCAGACACACCTAAAGTTAAGACTAGACTACTTGTCTGTAGTGGTTGCTTTTTTACAGACTTACTGTAAGGTTTTATAAAACCTGTTTCTGCTCAACTTCTTTGGAATTGTCTAAACCTGTATTTGAGTTACATACATTAAAATAGGTTGGCAAACACTTTTCTTTAATACTATGTTAGCCCAATTTAGGTATGGCCAGAGGGTATGGTTAAGCTCACATTCATAGGCATGCCATAGCAAGCACTAGCAAAGTGAGTGGTAAACTGGTGCACCCACAGGTGTTCTTCAGAAGGGACAAATTTCTGTTGGTGCCGTGCTCTGCTTAACAGCCAAGGGTTAAACTCAAGGAGTGAGTTGTTAGTCTCCCACATATATTCAGTGTGGTGGTTATATTATCTAATACATCCTGGGTTACATATATGACATGATATTATGAAAGACTGAAGCCTTTTCTTTGTGATCATTACCCATAAGCCAGGTATGAAAGCTGCATTGTGCTGTTTCCCAGTTGGGAGAACTGTTCAGTCCATCAGGCTTTCTGGACAACATGCATGAGGCAAAAAGTCACTATCACTCAGTAGCCAGTATGTTCCCATATTCAAGAAGAAGAAGAAGAAAAAAAAAGTGTAATTAAGTAGTGATTCTGATTTTAGAGCAGAAAGATCTGAAGACATTCTGCCTTTCCAAAAGATGCACTAAGACACCATGTGGTCATTGTTTTGTTTTCTTTCAGCAAGAACTTGTTCCTGAAGTAACCTTCATGTCTAGAAAGAGCTTGGGGTGGGGGCTAGTGTTAGTGTTAGTTCTCAAACTCATTCTCTCCAGGCTTTCAAGAAGTGACTGGTACTGTTGTTATGCTCACTTCCTGGATTCCCAGTAACAATAAATTGTTAGTGATTGCAATAGGGGTTCTCTCTGTGACATGGTATCTGTCTTCTACAGTGTGATTTTCTTCTCTGAAATGGCATTGTGTACCCCTAGCAATCACCATGCTTCACTCCTATGCTACCTTTCATCCATAGCTCAGAAAGTGCGTTACTGGTGTGACCACTGTTATCACTCATGTTGTATTTGGGGAAATCAAGGTAGAGAAGAGTGATTTGCTCAGAGTTACTGATATGTCAAGCAATAGAAGGTTGGTTGGGTAAGCAGCTGTGGATGTGAAGTCATACATTGTCTTCTAGCAAACTACAGGTCTTGTATCTTGGCTCAGGTGCTATCTGCTCAGTGCATTGGTCCACTGGAGACTGGATCTGATTATGATTGAAGCAAAAGTCATGCACTTTGGTTCCAGTGGGAAAATCCTCTTTGGCTTCAGCTGCAAAATGAGTATTTATAACCTTTGAGAGGCTGAAAGAGGAACTCTTTGGCAAAAAACTGCAGTAGAAGTTACTTGGGTCCCTGGTTGATTTTTAGAATCCATCCCTACTCCTACTGAATCAGTGGCAAAGCTGCTCTTGGCCTCAATGAGGCTGCATTACAATCCATATGGGTAATATGAGACTGCAAGATCTGAGGAGCCATAGGTCCCATGTTGCCTTCCTGCTGTAACCAAATACATGTGGTACTTGGAGGGCAGGGGAAGAGTGCTGGCTGAGGCGGTATTTAGTCCCAGCTGTATTCTGTGACTTCTAGCACAACACAGAGCTTAATGGAGGCAAGGAGGATCGACTGAGTGGATAGACTCTGGATCTTGGGCCAGTTCATCAGGAAGGAACTAGATAATCCCATCAGGGTATTCCTGGCTGAAAGCCAGTCAGAAGCAGCTGGTCAAATTTGAAAATGTAGTGGACATATTTTTTCAGAATTGAATCCATGCTGATGCATATCCGGGAAGAATTCTGGCTCTAACTTCTAATGGGAGAATCCCCAGAAAAACCCGGCTCTATACACCGCAGAGTATGCCCATGTGGCCTGGGGATTGCCTCCCATCATTGGTGCCTTGCCAGTCTGGGGTTAGATGCATTCAGTCTTAATTAGCTGTCTAACAATGGGATTGAAGCATTGGCTCTGTGAAAACTGCAGGCTTTAATCCTGGGACCCTATAGTGTGCTCTTTAGCTGGATGATAGGCCCTGTCTCTGAAGTCAGCCTGTGTGAACCAAAATTACTTTAAATCTGCTTTGCTTTGGTTCCCCATAGAAAGACGTAATCTCACATCAGCAGGAGGCAAATTGGAAGATGACAACAAACCTTTCTCCTTATCCATGTAAGCACTGTGTGTTACTGCAGTGACTTTATTGGGGCATGATTTTTTTCCTTTTCATTCTGCCAGGCAAAGTCTGTGGGGATTTAATCCTGCAGGCAACAACCATCAGATGGAAAAGATCATCTGGTGTTGAAGTTATTGGTATAATATATATGCTGCCAATTAGAAAAAGAAACTCGCTGATTTCTTACAGTTTTTCTCTGCCTGTAGTTGATTGCAGCCTTTTACGCTAACTCCATGAGATAGGCAAGATCAGAGCAGTGGAACGAAGCTTTGGATGTCCAAGAATCTGGCACAGTGAAAGGGAAAAGCAGCATGTGGGAGGGGGAGACCTGCCACCAACCTCCTTAGGGTTGTCTGACTGTGCCAGAGCCACATTAGGACTGCCTTGTCTCTGGGGATGCTTAAATGAGCAAATCTCTTGAAGCTACAAGAACTGGACATTTGCTGGCTGCAGAGGCAGCTGCCTAGAGTCTGCAATCTTGTGCTGTCTGTATGTCATAGTTTACGAGTTATGCAGGCTTGAGCTTATTTGGAGGTGTAGTGGAAGATTTTAAAGTATCATACTGAAGCAGCAGAAATTTTTCTGTTAGCAGCTAAGTCACTTCCTCTTCATGAGGTAAGGCAGTATAGTGTGCATTTGGCATCCCCAGCTCTCCTATGGTATGTGGTAAGACCAAATCATATATGATATCAAAGATCTTATGTTTACCTTTAAACAAGCATAGCTCTTAGGCCCAACATAGTGGATAGCTGAGTACTTCTCACTTGCTTTGGTTGTCTAGTTGCATGAAGAACTTGTTTCAGTCCCATCCCAAACTGTACAGGACAGGTCCTCTTAGGCATTTGATTGCTTGACTATTTAGGCCTTGTAGTGACATCCTCATGCTTGAGTATATAAATAACTCTCTCTCATCCCTGCCTTGCTGTTAAGGTCCAGCTGTTGTTTGTAATCATATTGAAATGCACTTGCACAGCAGAAAGGATGACTGACCTCTAGTGTTTTCTAATTATAACAGTGCCTGGTAGCATTGTTGTGATTGTTTATTAATGCAACAAATAGAAACCCTTTTAAAGTAAGGACTTATAACAGCCATAAATTTTTGCTCCTGGCGATGCTGGACAGGGCAGATCTGAGTTGCAGAGCTACCTGTATTTTATATTTACCAAGTATGAAGATTTATTTATTTATTTATTTATTTTACTGTAGGACAGCATGGGAAGTGGAGAGGAAAAAGAATGTGAGGTAGTTGAAAGTATTTTCTCAGTTTTCCTGCTGGCTAAGGAAAAGAAGAATGTTTGCTAAGAACTTGTTTGGATTTTGAGGAAAAATGAGCTGCACAGCCTTGGGAAAATGTTTTCTTTTTCCACAGCAGTGCAAATGTCTTGAGTAAGGCCCTGGCTGGTTTACTTCTTGAGCAGTGATTCTGACTCTTTTGGGGGGGGTGGTTGCCTAACTACCCTTTCTCCACTGCTTATCTTCCCCTTGAACTTCTGAGTAGTTCCTCTTCATGGTACTCCTGTCTCTTGGGGCCCACAACAATGTTACCTTGCGTATCAGTTTTGCTTTGTCTCCCGTGCTCCCATGAGCATCCTTGTCAACAGCAGCTCTGGTAAAGACATCAGTACAGTGTGGCCAGTCAAGCTTTCTCACTTGTAATCCATTTTCCAGCTGCTTCCCTTTAAACTTGGTAAGCCTCACTCGAGAGGTGAATATCACTGGTGGGGAAGAGCACAGCTTCTGATTAGATGGGAAATTAGCTACCTTGTCCCATTTCCTTCCTGGTTTTGGCTTTTGGGTCTGTGTTTCGGGTCCATCCATGTGCCCCCCCTGCCTCCGCCATTGCCCCTTGAAAAGCCTGCTTTGTGGGGGAGTGAGGTGTTGGGTAGGAAACAGGTTGATACTTTCTAACTCACTTGAGGTGAACCAAAAGGCCATCAGAACAAAAGGCATTTCAGTAGCTGCTATTCTCTGCCAGAATTTATTTTTCATCATTTTAAGGCAACTATAGTGAATTGCTGATCTCCACATACCTTGTTTTTTCACAATATGCCATATTTTATGCAAACAAAGAAGAGAGTTTGGTAAACACGTTTTGTGTCCCCCTTCCCCCTCCCACATTATTTCCTTTCCAATGACTTGAATGAATTCAGCACTCATTAAGTACAAGTACTAGTGAGAGCAAGTATTTTTTGCCTTAGGCTCTCACTGTAGCTCTCTGCCTTTCTTCCCATGTCCACGTAGTCCCAGTCCAAGAGTGTTAGGGTGGAGCCGGACCTGTGGGAACTTCTGCAGCTTCTCCCTCCACGCTCTCTCAGTCCAATGCTGTTCTGTGTGCTGGTTTTACACAATGCGTGAAAAGAGCGTGGCTACCAGCATTGTTGTGGTTGGAAATTGGACTGCTGGCAGAGTGCCTGAACACATGTTCTGACACGTAATTTAATTGCATTTGAAAATCTCCTATTGACTGACTTAAAACACTGCTGAACTCCCTTTTCTGTAAGCAAGAATATCTGCCTACTGAAGCCAGACTTCAGTTCATTGTAAGATGTAGGACCTGATGCAGGTCAACTGCCTATTGAGATTGAGAGGACTTGCTGTCAGAATAAAAGCATCAGCTTTGTTCCTTAAGTGGCATTGATTATGATACATGCATATTTAAAAATGGTTGTTTCTATCTGTCTTCCTCCTTTTCTGTCTGACTTCCCCCACTGCCCTTATAATGTAACCACATCATCTACATGACACCTCTCATATTCTCCAAATGCCCAAAAGCAATATCTTTATTGTTTTCAAAATATAATCTGTTGGTATTTTGCCTTTGTATCTTTCTTTGTTGTGGTTATGTCTCAGCCAATGCTGTAAATTTTCTTACAACCAGGTATAATTGCTTGGAATGTTCCAAAGCAAATTTTTATTCAGCTTCAGACATACCTATGTTATTTGAACCAGGTTTTATTTGTTTGTATTTTGTCTGATATTATTCTGCCAGATTTGCCTTTTGGCAGGAAAAAAAATATTAAGGAAAACCAATTCTCCTTCCCTCTGCCCCAAGAAAATTCTTTATAAAACACAAGGCAAAGCTAATAGGTAGTGGTTATTTGACATAAAACGTGTGCAGTTAATGGGAAGAAAAAGCCATGGCAGCCTGTCATTTGCAGTCTGTTTATGCATGTAACTGAATCTGATTTATTTGGGGCTTGAGCCGAGGAAGTAAACCGTAAGATTCCCGCTGACCTAGGATTTTGGTTTGTGTGCACTCAGTGATTAAGAATTTCATTACTTTTGTCTGAGCTTGCAGGTCAAACACTGGTGTGAATTGCGTTTGTATGAGGCGTAGTAGAACTGAACCTTTTTATCTTCCATGTGGAGAAGATGCGTTGACTCATGAGTGTTATTAACAGTGCAAGAGCTGTATCTCCCTGCTCCTGGTTATCATTTGCACCTTGTTAAGAGTGTTGCAGCATGACTGTGATTGAGCACTCTGCTTTGCTCCCCATGTTTCACTGAAGAGGACCAGGATGCTAAGAGTGGATCTTCTGGGCCTGGTGCTGCTTAGAGCAGCTCTGGAGCTTTACAGGGAGATCTGAAGTGGTTGGATTCAGTCTGAGCCTGGCTTCTGAATTTCACTTTGTCCTCTTGTGGTGTCTGGGTATGTAGCAAGAGCTATAGCCCCAGGTGGACAGGATTTGAGGATTAGGTGGATTACTGTAGGAGCAACGGGCAATGTTTTGAGGGCTCACCTATAAAAGTCAGTAATGTTGCTGCAGATTTTATCAGTAGTTTTACAGGAGAAAATCTATCAATAAAATTAATGGTTTTGGTCATGAAACCTTTTGGATTCAAGTACATTTGGTCCTGTGCTCGGAGTGCTGGCCTAGGACTAAAAAAATCCATTTTCCAGTTGCTTCTCTGTATCTTCCCCTCCCCATTCCAGCCCTTGTCTTATCCATTAATGTTACAGGTACTTTGAAGCGAGGGCTGTCTCAGAATGGCTGTCTCCAACAGCATTTCTAATTGCCTTTGGAGCAGATAATGTAAACTAGTCCTTCCTTGCCTCGATGAATCACCCAGTCAAGGTCCCTTCCATGCTTGCAAGAAATGTTTTTTGGAAGAGAAGGATTCTTGTCACTTTAAATGCTCTGCTGGCTCAGAAGGGAGCAGAGGGGTGGATGAACATGTGTGTGCATGTCTGAAACCACAGCACACTAGGTGCCCCAGGGTTTGCTTTTATTGCAGAGCCATTATTAGCAATGTACAAGAATTCTGTTGTTTACAGTGTGGTTGTAGCCACAAAGAGCTCTCCAAATAACAACAACAAAGTGCCACGTTTCTGAGCAATGGGCTGTATATAGGCCAACCATTAGGTCGAGGGGATAGAAAGTTACAGGTACCATTCAATGGGTGCTGTACTCCCCTGAGACTATACTCAGACTGAACCCAGCATCAGTAATAATACGTCTGTTTCTTGCTCCAGGATCTCTGGAATTGCTGCCTTCAGCTAGTCTGTAACAGAGGCACATGTGGGTGGGGAAGGGACAAGGGGCAGTGCTGTGTCTTCAAGGGGTTTCACTTTCTCACTTTCAGCAGGGAGGAGAGGCTTTGGGTCCTGCTGCCTTCTTTCTGTGTACATGTAGTAATAAAAGTATTTGCTGTTTGAGTAGTGCTGGAGTGTTAACTCTCACTGCTAAACTGTAAGTCTGATGTATATTGTACCAGGTTGAGCTGTTTAGGCTCCTGACAGTGAATTTAGCTGTGACTGTTAATCACACATGTTCTAGGACAGACACCTTACAACTGACTCTCTTGGTTTTTGCCTCCTGAAGTAACTGGGCTGAAAGTGGCAGCCCATATTGCCAGGGTTGTGCTGCTTGACTTCTTTGGGCTCCAGCTCCCACTGCCTCTGGGAGCCTGTTAGTAAAGAGAATGAGGTTTCCAGCCTGTCTCACGTTTTGTTGTCTTCTCAAACAGCAGTGAAATCCCACAGATGAAGGCAGATAAGACTCTTAGCATGCTCACCATTTTTATACTGACAGAGAGCTCTGCCAAGCTACAAGGAGTCACTCCAAAGTAAGCAGGAGCAGAATCAAACCTCGCAATCACATCACTTCCTTCCACCCCCAGAAACGCTCACTGACCTCCTCTTTTTCCCCTCCCATCAAGCAGTAGCAATGTGAAATTCAGGAAAACAGCAGAAGCAGGAGCTGCAGCAGCAGCTGCTCCTCAGAGCTGAGTCCCAATGAGGCTGGGAGCACATTCTTTCCTATGTTGTGGTTTGCTGACTCTTCTCTTTGTCTTGTGTGTAATGGGAACAGAGCTCATGGAGCGGGAAGCGCGCTCACAACAAATGGCTTCTCTGGGTTTTTTTACTTCTCCTCGGCCTAATTCTGATCCCAATTGCATAGGTATGAACCTGGGGAAATTCTGCTGTTTCTCTGGACCCGCTCCAGGTTCACCCCAGCAGAACTGGCAGCAGAAACAGGCCATGAAATATTTTCTGCAGTGCTCTGACTACCCACAGCAGCTGTTTATTCCTTTGCATTTTCCTTTGCCATGAGAACTATGTAACCTCCACGGGCTGAAAGCTTACCGTCCCACCTGACTCTGAAAGGCACACAAACTGCTTGTAAGCTGTGGGTCACTATCCACAGAGGTCTTTTGGCTTGTGGGGCTTGATACTTTGCAGAGAACGTCAGGCTCACTGAGCTGCTTCAGCAGGGAGAGTGTTGGGAGGAAGCCTGGGGCTTGGCAGGGTGTTGGTGGCCATTTGATTCATGTGAGGAGCTGAACCAGGTAGCTGATGACCTGAAAAGCAGGAAGTCTCAAAGGTATGAGCCAACAGATAGGTCTGGCTGTAACATAGTCTTTCTTTGCAGAGAGCCACAGTGCTGGTTTGGTGGATCCACTGGTGCAAACCCCCACAGCAGGATAATTCTATGATATGTTGGCTTTCCTGGCTGCATCGCTGCCTCATGGCTTCCCCTAGTTTCTGGTGAGGGTGGACATCCAGTCCCTCACTAGAGTCTCACATCCAGTGATTTTTCTGCACAGTGCTGCCTTTTTTTTTTTTTTTTTTTTTTTTTCTTTTGTACTTCATTTTTTCTTTCCTCATTATTTAGAATTCTTCACAGTTCCTCTGAAATCTTAAAGGAGTGTATCATTTGATGGCCAAGCAGGCCAGGCAAGGAATCTGTGGTTATTTACTTATGGCAATTCAAGACAACATGCCAGCTTTGTCTGAGGCTTCTATTAGCACAGGTATGCTGTTTTAGGAATTGTTTTTTCTTTGTTATTGTAAGGTTCTAAGGGAAACAACAAAAGCACCGAAACTGCTGTAAAAGTCATGCTGTCTGCATGCCCAAGAATAATCTGTGGTGTAGAGCATCACTAAAAGACCTTGTGTTTTCTCTAGGCTTGGTAGCTGTGGGGTTAAAAAGGAGTATAGCTTTCAGGCATTAACCATGGTCAGAGAAGAGCTTATAGTATCCTTGCAGCCTCCCATTTGCCATAGGAAACTAAGGCAAAAGCCTCCTAGTCTGATCCAGCCATGAGAGGCAGCAAGTTACTTTATGCTGCCAGCAGAAGAGATACTGCAGTGTGAAAGATAAGATCCCAAAAACAGTGAAATGCCTCAGTATTGTCAATAGCGTTGGGCAGCTTCTGTTTTTCAGTGGTGGAAGTAATATTTGACAACACGTGGCAACTTAGTATATAGTTTAGCAAGCATTTAATTGTTGTAAATTTTTGTTTAATCTGACATTAAAACTGTCACTGATAGTTTTGTGGCTTCAGGCCTCTCAGGCAACAGATTAAACTGGATCAGGACAAACCTCAGAAGCTTCCAAAAAAAGCCAACCAACCAACCAAAGACAAACCCAAAACCGACTTTACAAACAGGAATATTTAGAGGTGAATCTGGGAGAAAGGTTGAGAAATCAGGTTCTTGTATAAGCCAGGCCACCACCCCCACTGGTGTTCATGAGGGGTTTGATGTGACCACCATCGATGGCACTTGGGCATCATTTGCAGTGGCAGGTTACACAGCTGGTCTTTTGAGGGATGTGGTGGGTAAAGTGATTAAGTGCTGACCACTTCACTGGTACTCTTTATATGGGATTTTGAAACAGTAACATTTTCTTGCTAGTATGGCTTGTCTGGCTGGCTTGTCTGGTCTTGACACTTCCCAACTGGTAAGCAATATGTGAGTGCAGAATTTCTCCTAGGGCAGAAGACCTGCTATCATGCTGAAGTTCCCAACAGGGTTGTAGCTCAGGGATGTAGAGCCAGGTGCTCTGAGAGCACAGATGCTTCCTATGAGGGCTACCCCTTGACAGAGACCTCCCTAGCTTTCCAGAGATGGGCATCTATAGATTTATTACAGCCAATTCTGGTTACTCTTGGTCTCACTGGCTGTGCCCTTTCCAAGAAGGGATGTTTCCTTATAGTTAGAGTACCTGGAAGTACAAGTGCACAGTATTAAGTTTATCTGTACATTTTCATTTTAAAAGTCTTAATGTGTTTCCACCATTAGTGGCTTATGATTTTCTTGAATTTTCAGTGTCTAGGCTGTTTTGCCAGGCTGGTTTTTGCCTGAGGGGTAGAAAAAAAAAAAT
Organism: Antrostomus carolinensis; assembly: GCF_000700745.2. Lineage (NCBI taxonomy): Eukaryota > Metazoa > Chordata > Aves > Caprimulgiformes > Caprimulgidae > Antrostomus > Antrostomus carolinensis. Next base: position 63,747 of record NW_010325396.1, on the reverse strand, counting down.
TTGAGGGGGTAAGTAATTCTGTCAGTCCTAAGAAGGTACTGGAAATTATGATTTGTTGTTGTTATAAAGAAAATTCATTGCTACTTTCTTTTTTGGATTGCATCAGTGCCTCTGCAGCTGGCAGTAGAAATTTGATATCTCATCCAAAATAGGTCAGTCTTTTCCAAGGAAGAAACTGTGGCTTTCTGTGTGGGTAAGTGACATTGGAAATTGGAGGAATGGGACCTTAATGAGATGGCAAGCTCAGAATGAAACTGAAAGTGTCAACTCCAGGAGCAGGGGGAGAATTAAAATAAATAAATAAAGAAAGAACTGGACCTGTAAATGTATCTTGCATAGATTAAAGGAAAATCTATTTGAGTTTAGCATGCTTAGAGATTTAGTCTGGGACTTTCAGAATTATAAGTGTTGGATTGCCTCGTATCCTTTCTGGAAAAGCAGTGCTTAAAGTACATCTGTCATATCTGCATGGATTATTTTTTAATGATGTGAAAAGGGCTCATTTGCCAGTAGTGCCATCACCTTTCATTGGTGCTATTCATGAATATATAATATAATCATGTCTCATCCGTTGCCTGGCACATGTAAATCAGAGACTGCAGAAGACAGAGCAGTCCCTGGTGCTCTGTGGCCCTCCCTCAGTGCCTGGCAATTTCTTCATTCTTTGATAGCCAGTTTGTTCTGTGAATGAATCACCAGTTCTCCAGAAGAGCAGCGTGAAAGCACAGTTACACAAGCAAGCTTATTCTTCTAGTTTATGTACTTCAGGGGTCTCCTTTTGATCCTCATCCCTTTATCTTTGCTCTTCTCCTCCACTCCACTGGCACTCTTGCAGGGCAGGCAGGGCCGTATTATGTGGGCTTCTGTACTCTGATCTGTACTTCATGTACAGGGGCAGAAGTGACTGGCATAGGGTCAGTTGGAAAGCCCATTTTAGAACTGAGAATTGTAACATGGGATCACTTTTTCCCTTTCTTTTTATCCATTTACACAGAAAAATGTCTAACAGCAGTTAGAGGAAACCTACTGCTTTACAATAGTTAAATTTCAGA
>NW_010325396.1:25949-62672 GCF_000700745.2 Antrostomus carolinensis | reverse complement strand
CTGCTGTGCTTCTGTATGTGCTGTCGTTTTATTTATCCTTCTGCCTAACATGTCTGATATATGACTTGGCCTGGCAAGGAAAGTGAATGAGCTGTTCTTTCATAAACACCACAGTCCTAGGGAGGGCTTTATAAGTCATTGACTTCTCATGCTTTACTGTAGCCTTTTTAAAGGCTTGAAAGTGTGTGGCATAGATCCAAATGGTAGAAATCACCTATCATTTACTGTAGAGTTGCTGCATGCAAAGCTGTGTTTGAGGTCCGAGTCCCACCAGGCTGTGGGGTCCCTGAGAATGTAGCACAAAGCAGAAAAAAAGCCAGGGAGTACCAGTAATGCAGTTTTGTATATTGGGAATGGCAGCACAAATGTGTAAGTTTGTGCACATAACTAAGTTGCCCAAATTTTCACAAGAAATCTGTAAGGGAGCCAGGGATTGACTGTCCAGAATGCTATTCCAGCAAATTAGCTACGAGCACTGCCTTTCCCTTCGGAACTACTTCAAAAGCTTTCTCTTTTGAAACAAACAGTAATTCATGGAAACATTCTCCCACGCGTTCTGGGATAATAGGAGATCAGTCAAGACTTTCTGTGTGGCTGCAAGGGCAGAGCTATGCTTCAGGAAAGTAAATAATCTGCTAGCAGATGATTTAGTGAAGTCAAATCAAATTAATTAAACTAGAAGAAAATATTTATGTTTTATGTTATAAAAGAAAAAAACAACAGATGGAAGAGTTACTGAACTTATTTCAGAATTGTATGGTAAAACATTTCAGAGCTCTCTCTACTTCTCTTTGAGTCAGTGGGTTTTGTTGTGATCGTTCCTGTTACAGCTTCTAACACAACTGCTGTAGAAGCCTCAACAGAGTCAGCTGCCTCATCTCAATAGGCCATTAGGGAAGTTGTGTCCCTAACTACCTTTGGAGTAGCCCAGGCTTAAAGTTTGGAGTGGAACAAGGAATTTTGCTGTGAAATAAGATGAATGTAATAAACTATGTTTTGTATGCAGGTCTGGAAGTGTCAGAAATCATTGGACAGAGATTTACTCTTTTGTGGAAAGCCTAGCTGAGAAGTTCATAAGGTAAAGTTTTCTTAAGATGATATTTTAATTTTATATATATAAAACTTTTTTTTTTTTTCATTCACTGTTTCTTAGCAAATGAAAATCTGCTGAAGTAATTTGTCTGTGATGTGGATCTGGCTTGTTCTTCTGTTTCAGTCCAATGTTGCGGATGTCTTTCATTGTTTTTTCTTCACGAGGCACTACAGTCATGAAACTAACAGAAAACAGGCAAGTACTCCACAACTTTCATCCAGAAATACTCTCCATCTTTCTTCTTAAGCCACGAGTGGCCCCAAAACCAGGATTCAGAGCTCTGTCTTGGTTCCCAGTGTGGCACTAACTGAAATCTTTTCCACTGTTCCCAACTGGAAGAGGGTTTAGAAGGCCTTTGGGTCTCCCAGCACCATTTTTTCAGCCTTATAAGATAAAGGCAGTACCAGACTGTCTGTTCTTTCTTGCATTATTTCAGGGAGAAACTGTTTTCAGTCAAGGATTCATGTACATTCTTGCTGTCTTCAACTACCCAAATAAGGGCAGTTTATGTGCAGGAGATCTCAGACCCTGAGTTGATGAGCAAAAGACTGTATAAAACTCTCGCAGTGCCCTTTGAAGTGGCCTGAAGCCCTAAACTCCATGCCAGCAGCTGGTCATACCCAGTGCTGGATCACTGCCTTGCCAGGCTGTCGCACCTCTCTCCTGGGCTGTCTGCATGCAGCACCTGTGCCAGAGGTGGCTGTGCAGCCGAGTGACAGGCTTCTTAAGAAAAAGAGAGTCTGAGGCTGGAGCAAAGTTCTTGTTGCCACCTTTATAACCAAATCCTTTTTTCAAAACCACACAAAAAACCCCCTCAAAAAAACCATCAACAACAAAAAAACCTTAAAACAAAACAAAATTTGCCTCACACGCGGAAATTCCTGTCACAGAGGTGTTTCTAAGTATTTTCCTTTTAATTTCAGCTTAAAGCCCTTGCTTTGCTACTGCTTCCGTTTGTGTGAGACAGCTTCAGTAGAATGGAACAAACCCCACGCTGTTTTGTACTCCAGGGCTTCATCCAAAGCCAGAATCCACATCAAGGGTCTTGCTTTTCTGCTGGCTCCACTGAGTTTGGGCTCAGGTCTCCATCTTGTATCTTGGTGACAGAGCTCAAACTTGCTTACTTGTCCCAGGTGGATTTGCTCTTTGCAAGGTGGAAAGTAGACAGGAGCCCTGTGGCAGTGTGTTGAACATGGTATTAGAATGTTCCCTGTCCTGAACTCCTGTGCTCTGTATGGATTGCTGTGTATGCCTTTTCAGCTCATTTTATACTTTGAAAGCGTAAAAATGTGCTTTTTGTCCGAAGGACATCCCCAGTCACAACTCCTGATTTTACCTTCATTCCCCATAGACTCCTGTTTCCTCTGTTACCGGGGTTGTGCTGCCTAAAATGCTCAGCTGCAAAATGTAGCTTAGAGAAGCTGGCACTATCTTTTTTAAAAAAGGATGCCCCATAGCAACTGGGGTTGACGTTTGGACTTCCTGCATCTTGTCTGCTGAATATTTGTTTTGTGACTTGGCCTTAATTTGTGTTCCATTAATATATGAAAACTTTGCTAAGGATCAGGCTATATTAGTGATCAATTAAATTATTAATTTCCCTGAGTGATTCTCTTGACTAACATGTTTGTGGAGCAAGATGCTATGCAACAGGGATCATGGTACCAAAGTCCATCTCTTACCAGGGCCCAAGAAGAGATCAGTGCCTGATCCAGGATAGGAAATTCTCATCATTCCCATCCCATTCTCTTATCTTTTGGCCTCTGTCTTTGTAATGGAAAAGTCCTCATCCCAGCTGTCCTGATGATTGATGGAATACCGAGTTTTTATTTGTCTCCTTTTCATGATAGGGTCATAAGTTTTAAAATTCTCATTCCATCTGCAGTCTGTCAGAGTTTAATATCTGACATTTGCTTTCATTCAATCTTATCCTGCCTGACAGTGTACCAGAATGAGGGAGCAGAGACAGAATTGTACCCTTAAAATGTCTTAGCCCTAACATTGTACTATATGGTCCAGTTTTGTGCTCCCATAGTTGCTTGGCTGAAAAATTGAGGTTTTTTAAAAGTCTTGGGTTTACCAGTGTTTTAGCTGGTGTGTATGCACTCTGTGCAGGGTACTGACAGGGTGCATAATCTAGCTGTGGTACAGGAATATCTCAACAGAACAAACCAGAACTTTCAATAAAATTGTCTTCTCCTGTTTTTTCTTATCCAAAGGGAAGCCATAAGACGAGGGCTCGACATTCTTCAGTATGAAGTGCCTGGAGGAGACACGTTCATGCATGAAGGATTTAAAAGGGTACACATCACAGTACCTCCTTTCTTTGATTTACACATACAAACTTTGCTTGCTGCTGCTCTTAAGAGCTAACAATGTTTTACACTTTGTTGCAGGCAAATGAGCAGATTTACCACGAAACCTATGGAGGTAGGCATTGTATATCACTCATGTTATATACCTGCCCTGAAAAGACAGGGGTGATAGTTCTTTATATGACCTGCAGTAAACTCGCCAAGAGAAGTGTTGGAGAAGGAATTGATGTTACACAATCACCGCATTCCATTTTGACTACAGCTCTACTTTTAAATGCATGATTCATGGTTTATTAAGACCAGAGCAGACCAGTACAATTGCACATCTGACCCAGTGCAGAATACAGACCAAAGCATTACAGCCAGAACTGCCTACGCCGTACCCAGGGGACAGGAACATCAGATTTTCCTGCACCCTTCTGTCCCGACACACTCAGCCCTGTCTGCCTCCTGTGCCCTAGTCCTCATTCTCATTAGTGTAGCTATGAATGCAATCAGCTGAGATTTTTGCATCAGCGTGAGTGATTTGGGGTCAGATTCTGAGTTTGTAAAATGCAAATTTTTCACTAAATTTCAAGAGGGAAATGTATTTGTGGTTTTTATCTGTGCCAAAAGAAGGCCTAATTAGTTAAACTGAACACTCTTTGCCTGGTTTATACCCTGGTTTCAGGTTGTTATCGTTTGTGAGCTGATGGTCTCTTTGGAAGATGGAGAAATGGGTCAGTGCCTTTTTATTAAAATAGGCTGCGGGTGTAGAGTCTTCAGCAGCAACTCTGCGTGGCTTCTCAGACACTTTTGCCAATGAAATCAAGAGTCCTGAAGAGTCCAGCTGAAAACTGATTTATCTTTTCATAACGTGTAGCTAAGAACTAATCAACTATTCTCTAAGTTGATTAGGAAGGAAAAAGGAGTAGATGAGATCTAGATTTGTAAGCTGAAATAGCAGGGAAGGAACAAGTGTTCAAAAGAAAACAAAATAAGATCTTCAGTTTTTCAGCTTTTTTTAAGCATGCTGGGCAGGAAAAAAAAAAAAAAAAAAAAGGAATATGGGAATCCAAGCTATTTTTTCCCCCTAAGGTCCAGGTCATTTTTTTTAAGATTTATGTCTGTGTCTGACATGACATGGGAAGGACTGCATGGCATAAGAAACCTGTCAGAACTAATCAGTCTTTAATTTCAGACAGTATGGGGAAGGACACTTGAAACTGTAACAGATTATTTTGAAAAAATAACAAATACTTCCCTGAAAGTAAGATGTATGCGTATTAGTTACTTTGCTTAAGAACTATGGATGCAGAATGGTTGATTGAACCATAGTTTGCATATTAATTTGGTTTAGTGTTGTTAACAAGTTGCATCTTTTTAGGTAGATTGTATTCTATACTGCATTACGTATATAGCTGTACAAAGTCTGTGCAACCTTTTCACTTAAGCTTAGGTGGGATATGAAATGTCTTGTCACAAGATGTGAATTTTCTCCAATGGACCTGATTTTAAGGTTTTCACACACTCAAAATTCTTATGAACTTCACTGACAGCTCTTATTGCTTGAGAAGTGTAGGACTGACCGTGCTGTAGAAGCACATTTCATGCCATGTTCAGTGGGGTTGCTCTTTGAAAGTGCTGGAGGGGAAGGTAGGATGGCAGGAAAGCTCCTTTTGCAGGGGTATCTCTTAGTCTTGGGGCAAGGTCGGTGTAGAGACATGTTTGTCAAGAGAAGGGGGAAACCTCTCCCTCTCTGCCAGGATCCCTTTTGCTAATTGTCCCCATAAAGACTCTAGATGCAATCTCGGTAGGTGCTATATTTTACACAGAACAGAGAAGTTTGTGCATGGACCTTGTTAGGGCAGTACTTCCCCTTCAGTGATGCTTGTGAAGGTGTACGGGTTTTGGTTTATTGCGTGCTGTTACACGTCTGACCTTCAGCTGCTAAATCTCAGATAAAGTCCATACAAATCAGGCTGAGAGTCTGGCCTGACAGTTCTGCAGGTTTTTTTTGTCAGCAAAAAGGAATACCTCACTTCAAACTTTATTTTCATTGCTGAATCTTGTGTCATACATACGCAATCTGTTAACTATTCTCCATGTAGGAGTTCGGACCGCTAGTGTGATTATTGCTCTGACGGATGGAGAATTGCAAGATGTTCAGTTTTATTATGCAGAACAAGAAGTAAGTCACCTTCACGTTTACCCAAACCATCTTATGTCAAACCTGTAGGTGTTCACTGTTGCCTCCACTGATTATATGGCTTTGCATTAATGGCAATTTTTTTTTTTTTTTTTTTTTAATTTAGGCCAACAGAGCCAGAAGCTTTGGAGCTATTGTTTATTGTGTTGGAGTGAAAGATTTCAATGAAACTCAGGTAACTTTGCTTGCTTTCTTGTTTTGTTTTTCTGTTAGACTACTGCACAAGTAACAGCATCAGATGAAGGCATTTATTTAATCACTTGAGGCATAAATCATTTCATGTCAGTATGATGTCTTTTAGCAAGTATGAAAGGGCCCAGTTTTGTTCACTGTAATTTTGTTTTCCTCATGATTTATGATTATCTTTCTTTGCAGCTGTCAACAATTGCTGACAGCATCGATCATGTTTTTCCAGTTACGGGAGGCTTTTATGCCCTAAGAGGAACCATTGATTCAGTAAGTTGGCTATTCTGAGACCCAGAAAAGGGGCACCCTTTCCTGGATTGATAAAGCATAGATAAAAATGATTGATTGCCAAAAATGCCATTATCTAAATCTTTTAGATTCTCAAGAAATCTTGCATTGAGATCCTAGCGGCTGAACCATCGAGTGTTTGTGCAGGAGGTAAGTTTCCACAAGAACAGGGTGATAAGGCAAATGAATGACAATGATGAAATGTCAGTAAGTAGCTAATGTGGGATCAGAACTGAAGCCCGTGGATGTGTTAGAGGGTCCCCTCAGGCCATGGCTACAACTCTGTGTGTCCCTTCTCAGCTTGAGAAAAAAAAAAGTGGTGCTGGCAAACACATAGCTGCTGCATCTGAATGCCAGCTTGGAGAGTGGGCTGAGGTAGCACTCAGGGAATGGGGGATACTGCTTTTCAAAATATCCCAGAGAAGTGGTATAAAGTCAGACTGCCAGAGGTGGCTTAGGGTCTAAAGGCGACATCTCACAAATGTCTGGAAAGACTGCGTTCCTGGGATCTGCTAGGACTCGTCAGCAGTTAGAACAAGATTTTGCAAAACATTCACAGAATTTCAGATTTATTGAACCAGATATAATTAACTGCATAGGCCAGATACCTGATGTTTTTTCCAAAGTACTAATCTTTTGCTTATTTGCAATGAAAGAACTGTTAGTGTATATGGTAAACGTGAAAAATCCCCAGAGGAGCTGTTGATAATTTCATGCTTTTCATGTCTAGTGTATTTAACATGGATTTGTTCTAGTTTACATTAGCAATTCACTTGCTGTGTTTTTGTCTCTTAAGTAAAGAGGCTATTGCAGCAGTGTAGGAGTGACACCGTAAGTTTGCTGGAAGGTAGACTTTACAGCATGGTTATTTAGATCTGATGTTACTGTCTTGTATTCATTTCCTTATACACTGTAAAAATGAGCAGATAAAAATAAAATAGAAATGATGCATGAAAGCTGACCTTGAAAACAGAGAAAAATAGGAAAAATCTAGTAAATATCATAGAAAAGAGAAATTGTTCACTCTTAATTTCCACATTAATTGCAATATGGTCTTGCCATGAGTACTTAAATTTAAAATGAAATGTCCTTGTGTCTTTTGATGTTTGTGATAAAATCTTGTCTGTGGAAAACTTAAAAAAGGAACTATTTTATTTTTAAAAATATCTTTGTGGAGTTTATAAAAAATAATTTTAAAGCTTTGGTACTTAAAAGGTTTTTTTATTTCATAGTAATACATTCTTTCATTTTTTTCCTTGCTGCTTGTATACTGGGCAATTTTTTTGTTCAATAGCTTGTTGCAGGCTTTCCTGTTCAACAAATTTGCATTTAGCTACATGAGGGATTTCAGTAGTGTTCTTGTAATTGTTTGGAACAATGTTAATATTGGAAAGTTGAATTTGAAACCATATTTTTCAAATGGAAATTTGAAAATATCTTTCTAAAGTATTTGAGAAAATAAAGTTTCAAAAAAATATTTACTTTTCAAAAATGGATATATTTCAGCAAGAGTAATTTTTTTTTTTTTTTTAAAGGAATCTTTGATTCATGAATTCAAATCACTTCATTTTTTGCCAGGCTTGCTAAGTAACTATTTTATCATAATCATGATTAAAAATACACAAGTTCACTTAAAAATAGTTTGCCCTCCTTTGAAAAAAAAAAAAAAAAGTTGCATTATTCACATCTGTAAAAGCTTTTCATTGTGTTTGTGGCTTTCAAATAAGACCAATATAAATCAGGCAGAACCAGTTTCTGTGTATTGCTGCTGATTCAGCAAAATACCAGCACTTGTTTCACTTAAATTCTGAGGTTTGTTCTGTCCCTGTTGACAAAGCCATCCAGCAAAGGCTGGCAGACAGTGCAGTGTGGTGCTGAATCACCAGGGCACGAAGACTTGGATCTTGCGTGCTTGATGGTTTGCTTATAGCAGCAGGAGGCTTGAAAATAGGAGGAAGCCAAAACTACAGCTCCGAATGGTGCATACTGTCCTGTTAAACAGTCTTCAGCACCTAGAATCTGGCCTGTAACAGCTTTTATTATGAGTCTAGTCCTGCAAGCCTTAGCTGAGGTTTTACGGCATGAAGCCGCAAATATTTACACTTGTGCTTGCCTTTATTATCCTTTATTATTCCACTTACATTACCCAGAGGTTCATCTGTATAGCTATGTCCACCACTGTCTCCTGAAGGGATTCTCCTGGGATTGAGCAACATTTTTCATGGTAGTGTGAATCCAGATCCTGAATCCAGTTCACCGGACAGTCAGATATAGTTCTACTCTATTATGTAATGTACTTTATTTGGACTTTAATGCAGAAAATACTGAAGCCTATGAGGTAATTCAGAATTTTAATGCGTTTTAAATTTAAGTAATAACTAATGTAGTTTACTGATATCATATAGGTAAGAAATTTAGCTACCGAATCTTATATAAACACCTGCACTTAGAGCTGGCTAAAAATTAGAACATAACGTTTTCTAAAAATGCAACATTCCTCCTCATTTTTTGTAAGTTAGGAATTTTGATTTCTTTTTTTTAAAAAAAATATGTAATTGAATTTTGCATTTCAAAATTTTTATTGAAAAATAGTAGAGCTTTTGGAAGACTGCGATATATTATCACATTCTCCAGCAAAAAAGGTTGCTTGTTTACAGCCTTGAAATGCGTCTCTTTCTGTGCTTTTTGTATTAAACTTACCTGAGTGAGGAGGTGATAATCAGTTTGGCTTTTATTTAGCTTTATTACTGATTTTTAGAACCTGGTATGAGATCTTGAGGGCTCTGTGGTGCTCAGTGGAAGCCGGTCGTGATCAGGGCTTAGAGCAGACTCTGACCCACTCCTTGTAACTGTTCTTGCAACTCCTAATTACCACTCTGTTGGTGATTAGTGGTGATCTTGGCTTCATTTTTGACTTGCCAGAGGTTCAGTAAATTGCTGATGAAACTGTTTCCATGTGGGACTCTGACGAAGCTATCTGGCAAGCCCATTTACAAATTGATCTTGTCCCATTATGACAGCTATCTGGTGCTTAATGCTTTTTGACTCTGCAAATTTATCGTCCTCAGTGTGGAGAAAGGTAGTTAGTTCCTTCCCATTCCCTCTGATTTAAAGTGACCAAGACACACAGCCTGTAAACAGGCTATCAGTGCAAAACTGGAGGAGTCTCGTATCCTGTTTGACAGCATCGTTGCTTTGATTACGCTTACTGTACGCAGATGTGATTGAAAGGTTTTGTTGGATGTGGCATCCTACTGGCCACATCAACCACCAGGTGTGGATGCAAGCCGTCAGCTTCTCATCAGAGTCACAGAAGTGAAGCCGACAGCGCAGCCAGCGCGTACCAGCTCCAACCTACCATCTCGCTGCCAGCGCTGCCTGGTTATTTCAGTGCTGACCTTTTTCCCTTCACTGTCTTGTCAAAAGCTGCAATCTACAATCTGACAGTAACTAAGGAAGAAAAGGACGCAGCCAGAGCCAGGGTGCAAAATTAAATGGAATTAGCCATTTCAACAGACCATCATCCAGAACACGCTAATGCTCCGGAGCATCCGAAGGGGCAGAGGTCTTAACAGCAACAACCAAATCCAGTACCAGCTGTTTAAATTTCCATGCAAGTCTGGTATTGAGACTGTATTGTCAGCATGTGTTGGTGGAGGGGTTACTGCAGACTGGCAGTGGTGGTGGAAACAAGGGCAGGAGAGGTAAACTATCTTGACAAGACTAAACTTCTAGATGTAACTTTTACCTTTAATGTTTTGTGTTGAAAGTCTCTTACATGCTGCCTCTTTTTAAAACTGTGGCAACAGCTATCAGTTAAGCCTTTGGGGTTGCTGTTTTTAAGACCATCTGTTCAGGAGGTGTGGGGGGGTGTGAAATAAACTACCTGCAATTTCATGTGTAGCAAGCTACTTTTATAGTATAAAATTGAGAGACAAAAAGTAGTTATCTTAGCTGAGTCTTTAGATCACTGTGCAGTGGGCTGGCTACAAGCAAGTCTAGAGTAAGGTGTGGTCCCAGGCAGGTAGATCTGGCTGGTGGGCAGAGGCCAGGTTGCCCTCAGGGCTGGCCATGACTGAGCTCTGCTGGCAAACAAAGGGATGCTCATCAAGAATAACTCTCAACATATCAACTGGATTAAATGTGGAGTGGCTCAAGGCATGAATCAGATTTAAAGTCCAGATTCTTACTGGAGTAAGAAGCAGCTGAATCTGCCCTACAGTCTATTTTTATTTGTTTAAAGAAGTGCTCTCCACCCTCAGTGGAACCCAGGAGGTATAACCCTTCCATTAAAAGAAAGGACCAACTTCTGATGCTGGCTTTGTGTGTTTGGCTCTTGATGTGCTCAATGAGGTCTCAAATTTTATCATCTTTCTTCAGCAAAGTGCCAAAGCATGTGTTTCACTTTAATATGAACTCCAGTAAATATTTTCTTTTTCCCCTCCCAAAATATCTTCTCTGATTCCCATATGCCTTGCAGCCTGTGTCAGTTCAGAGCACTGCTCTAAGGGAAAGTTACCATGAGGAAAACCAGGGCGTGGGTTTCCAGTGCTTGATCGTAACATGTCCGTACCTTTGTCCAACTCACTGAAGTTGCAATAGAACTCAACGTAGTGAGAACGTGGTTTTGGCAAGAACAAGCTGTTTGTATGGAAAAGTTAAAGCACTCTACATCCTCATGCTAGCTTGCCTTGCAGTAACTTGATAGTGAAGAGCAGGCAGACTAAGCTGAATATGTATTTCAGCCACCTTTGGGCCTCATGTAGTGTAATAACAAGTCCTTCCTCCAAAGCATATAAATAATGTGGCAGTGCATCATATGAAATGTTATCAAAAGCTAGATCTTGTATCACTAAAAATTAGATACTGTTCCCCTCAATCCTATCAACATTGTTTTCTTCTAATTTTTAGTATGTTTGTCAAAGTATAATTGATAACGCATGTGGACTTGTTCATGGTTTTACCTGCTGCTAGTGGGGAACTTTTATGCAGTTTATTCTTACTTTTCTATGAGTAGCTTGAAAATTAATCGGTCCTGTGTTGTGTTGGTATCCCCCTGGTATTGTGTTGGTCTCAAAAGCTGCTCAGTGGCTGGTATAAACAGCTCATGGCAGGGGGGTTGGAACTAGATGATCTTTACTAGATGATCTTTAAGGTCTATGATTCTATGAGCTGTGGAGGATTCAGATAAAGTGGGAGATCAATGTGTGAAAGCATAACAACTGGGCTTTCCCTTGCTGTGTGCCGTGGGTGTCAGATGGCTTCTTGTGCATACCGTCAAAGGGAGTTTCAAAAACACATTTGGCATAGAACAAATTTGTGATGTGTCTCTCCACCTTCCTGCATTAAAGATGTCTCTGGGGTCAGTGTAGCAGTTACAATGCATTTTGTCACCTAGAGGGAGCTTTCCTTTGCCACTTCCACCTCCTTGTGTATCTTCTGCCTAGCTTGGCAATTCGGGCTGGCCCCAAGGGGAGGGAGACTGTGGCTGGGTGGTGGGCTCCACCTGTGTAAAGTAAAAGGAAGATCAACAAACAGTTGTGCTCTGCTGTTATCAGAGCTCTGAGAAGTGTTACCTATGTAGGTTACTAAGAAATAATTTTAAAAGCTTACTGTGGAGAAGCTGAGAAACCAAACCAGACTTCTTAATACCTTCTTCTGCAAATTACCTTTGCTGTTTCTAACTGTCCTGAGTACACTGACTCGAGGGAGTTTCATAAGAGACATAAACTCACCTGATGCTACCACCACTTGTCTCTGTCCCTTGCTTCCTACACACTTCTATTCCCAGCAGATGCTCAGCCAAGCAGATCACCTTACTGATCTCTCTGGCAACGAACAGAGGGTTATTTTTCAGTATGTGGGCAAGCTCAGTGCACTGCAATGTGATCATGGTGCCAAGAGTGGAGGGCATGTGCAGTTGGGATCTCACTTCTGACAGCAGCCTTCCTAGATTTGCTTTATTCAGATGTGAAACCATTGAAGGGTTAGCTGAAAAAACTGACAATGCTTTTCCTGCTTGAATGAACAAATCACAGTTGCTTATCCCAGCAATGACCAAAATCACAGGTTCCCCCCACCCCCCCACCCCCCTTGCCCTGCCATCAGGACTGAAGCAACAGAAGCTGATGGGCGGGTTCAGGAGTGCTTGCTCTGGCCAGCAGACAGTGTGTCTGATGTGGAAGGTCTGCTGGTTTCTGCTGCTGGGGCAGGGGTGTGGGGGAAGAGCACAAAGAAAATTGCAGCACCTGGGTCTTTAGTTATTGCCATGTGCAGCAGATGCTAATGGGGCTGTGCACAGGCCCAGTTTTTGTATGGACTGAAAGTCTGTATTTTTTCCAGGACTTGTACCAGATGCAGAGCTTCCTCTCTGAATCACAGCAGGGTTATGAAGGGAGTCCTGTTTGTCTATATCTGTCTGAACAGAGCTGCTGCTGAAACCCAAGTGCAATCTGCTGTGGAGATAGGAGGAAATACTGTTGCTTGTGATTACCAGAGGTGTCTGGCCCAAAAGCCATGGAGGAACCATAAGGTGACATCAGCCATGTCAGGCTCACAGTATTACTGTGACATTTTTAATGAAGGCACTGGGGGTCAATGGGATGCTTGTGAGAGCAACTGTGAGACAAATGCTGCTCTGTGAAGCACCAGTGCCACTATAGCACTCTTGACCATTGCTGCTGAATATTTAGTGTCAACGTGAATGTTTTGTTTCAGGCATAGGGCAGAGAACAGCCATTGTCATGTAATTCAGATCACTCTGGAAGGAAACACTGCATCTGAATTATTTTTCATTACTCTTCTGTATTTTTACTTACAGAATCATTTCAAGTTGTGGTAAGAGGCAACGGCTTTTATTATGCAAGAAATATCGACCAGGTACTCTGCAGCTTCAAGCTCAACGACAGCCTTACTATCAGTAAGTTTGCAGGCTGGTGGATTCCAGTGCCCTATGTGACTGTGTCACCTTATGAGTGACAGAGGTGACACAGTCCACCTCTTGTCCACATTGGAGGAGTCCTTGCAATGAATGTAGGGGGAGCTGAGTGGGGATCTGCATCTAACTGAAGCTTGAAATGCATCTTTACTCAGTCCTGTCACCTGTGGGCATTGTGTCATGAGGGCTTACACGGGGTGTGCTGCTGCACAGTGAATTTCAGCATCACTGTAATGGTGCACGTGGGTGATGCATACAGCCAGTGAGGACTGGGTGTCAGTTTTTAAGAGGGAGAAATAAAATTGCTCCCTATTCCATTGTTCATCATCAGTAAAAAGAAATAATGCTATCTCGATTCTCTGGTGATGTCTTCAGACTCTTTATTCACCAATTCAGGACACACTCACCATAAAGCAGGGTCCTCCCAGGCCTGCTCTGTTCCTCTGATGCCAGTTGCTGGTCTCATTGCAGCGCGCATGTAACGTGGGAACTCTCTGTCATTGCTGTGCTTAACCGGATCTTTTGTTTGCTGCCTCAGCAGCCAGGCAAAGGCCTGAACGGCCAAAAAAGATTGAGCACCCAGTTTCTCAGCAGTCCTCTCTTATTTCCAAGAAGCAGTGTATGTCTGGCAGAATGAAGCACAGTATGGGGAGGGGAGCTTTGCTCCTTTTTTGTGTATGCTACCCTTGTTGGCTGAGCACAGTAGAGGCTTTCATATCCTGTCGTGGTCAGACTGGTGCCTTCCCTTGCACTGAATTCACTTACAAGAGGGAGCACATGAATTGCTTCTTCATTTCCCATCCTAGTTGCCCATGTGGAGGCTGCATTAAATAAACTCTGGTGGTCTCGCTCTCATTCCGCTTACAGATGCCCTTTGTCAGGGATTTGTTTCTTGTGGTTTACCATGTAGACAGGCTTTTGGTTTTTTTCTTCCTCATCCCTAATGTACTGGCACCTTGACTGGACTTCACACAGAGAGTACTGACCCAGGCCTGGAAGTATGCAAGAGGAAAACTACCCAAGTTCCACATCTCATTTGTGCTGTGTTCTCCTTGGGTTGGGTCTGCAACAGATGTTATGATGTGACACTGATATATGCTCACTGTTTTTTTTCCCCCCCCTTGGGCTGACCCTAAAACATTTCACTATAACTTCCATGGTCTCATCTCTGCCAAAAGAAGGAAATGAGCTTTGTCTTCAGGTGTGCTTGGGGTGGGTGAAGCACTAAAGAACAATGTTCATAACTGTTGCTTGAGTGATTTTTTTTTTTTCTTAAGTAGAAAGAGTAATCAAGCCTCTAAGGTTTAACTAAGCTGTCAGCTTTTACCAGCTCCTAATTCACTTGGGTTGGAATTTTGTGAACCAGTCTTTCTCTGGACTAGCACCTTAGCTGCTTTGGGCCATTCGGAGCTAAGATGCGGTCACAGCAGTGAGTTGTCAGCTCTTGTACCTCAGCTTACATCTAGTGGAGTGATATTGTGAGATTACTGCTGAGCCTCCTCTCTGTGTTCATGGGATTTGGCTTTCTGGATGTGGTTTTTGAAAGCAGCAGGATTAGCACTGCTGACTCTTGGAACAGCGAAGTGCAGGGAGGCAGGAAAACACCTATGGCCCTGCTTTTGACTCTGCCTGCACCAGACCTCTATGAACATGGGCTGTTTCTGGATAATACTGCCACAGAGGGGAGGTTCAGGACAGGAAAAGCAGCAGCTAGTGCAGCAGAGGTCCTCACAGTAACATCAGTTATGGTCCCTCTCTGCCTGTCTCCCGTATATGACCAGCCACAGTGTTCTTTTTTTTTCCTCTGACGTTCACTTCAGCTCTACCTCATCTCTGTCCTTCCTTTTCCCTGGGCTCAAACAGTGCAGCCCTGACTTTTCCTGGGTGTGTGTGTTTAGAAGTAGGTAGGCAAAAATTTAACCCTAAACTTTTGATCCCTTGAGTTAATTTGTGGTGTCAGAGTATTCAGTATGAGTAGAGCTTGCATGGACTTGTCAGATAGACAAGAGGAATATTGCTCAAAGCTGGCTTTAAAATGTCTGATCACTGGTGTCAGGAACAGAGATATATTTCCATTTCTTAACTGTGGCATCTCTAGCCTGGGAACGTTATACTGACATCAACAAGAATGGTCATCCTAGTACTTGGCTTTGTAATCAGTACCATTGGGGAATATCAGTACTTGCCTATATACTGAATTTGTCTGTGGCTCTCATTGGTGTTACTGCTTCTCCAGGGGGTGGCCTGCTTGGGACAATTTCTTTTTTTCATCCCTGACAGTTATATTAATTTCTTTTCAGATGAAAAGCCGACCCTTGTTCACGATACTTACTTACTTTGTCCTGCCCCAGTGATAGAAGATGCTGGACAGTAAGTATTGCTTTCCAGTACATGTCAAGAGAGAGGAGACTTCTGGATGAGGATGTTAGTACAGAGCCAAGGGCTCAGAGTTTTGCCCAAAGTGGGAAGCTGATAAATTTTTGTGTGTGTGTGTGTGTGTGTGGCAGGATTACCTCCATCCCCTTTGTGCCAAATCCTCTCCTAGTAGGAGCCAGCATACCTCTATTCAATGTTGGATCTTTAGCATAGCTTAACCAAAGGCCTTGTTGGACCATGGTCCCATGTCATAGAATGGTGATTTCTCCTCTGTTCCTATATCCTGTTTTTTTCGGAACAAAAAGTAATTTAATTCCAGGCAGACTTTTAATTTTGATTGAAAAGAGATTCTTAACTTGAATTCTTTTGCTGCTGTTGCAGATGTTGCTTCCTGTGTTTCACCCTTCTCTGGCTAGTCTTGGTATT
The DNA here is from genome assembly GCF_000700745.2 of Antrostomus carolinensis. Classification (NCBI taxonomy): domain Eukaryota; kingdom Metazoa; phylum Chordata; class Aves; order Caprimulgiformes; family Caprimulgidae; genus Antrostomus; species Antrostomus carolinensis. The sequence continues at coordinate 46,863 of NW_010325396.1, read as the reverse complement.
TTTCAGCTGTTGTAATCCTGCAGACTCCTGGGAGACATGGCACAGGGCCCTGCCATCCCGCTGGGTTACCTTGTGGGTGCTCACTGGGGGTGAGGGGGAATGCCTCCCTCCCCTTTCCTGTTTGTGGGTGAGGGAAAGTTGTTTTTTTGTGGGTTATTTTGTTTGGTTGTGTTGTTGGTTTTTTTCCTCGGACCATTTCTCTGATATTGGAGAATGGCTAGGGCCAGATTCTTCTTTAATTTCACTGTCATTTCAGTGCTTTTACCTCTTGATCTCAGTGCAGATATTCTGGATTTACTTGGGTATAAACTAAAACACATTCTGGCTCTTTAAGCTGCAGAAGGGGATTAAATTAAAAAAAAACAAAAACCACTTAAAGTTTCTTGTGCTATCTAGGGTAGTATTGCAAATGTCTGAGTCTGTTATAACTCACTGTCCTAGTGATCTTTGCCCCAGGTGGGATGGAGGTTATGGGGTTTTTTTAATAAAGAGCATATGCCCCAACTCAATTAAGCCAATATAAAAAGAATAGCTCCTGGGCAAGCAGAAAGACAAACGCAGGTAAAGCACCTGAAGCCATGAAAATGCCTTGACTCAACAGGACATTTTATCCATGTGTGTTCACGAGCCAATGGCTAAAACACAGCCAGAATAAAGGGAACAATGGGTATAAAGATGACACTAAAAATAAGTGCATCTGTTTTGTGCTTTAGGGTGGTTTTCCTACAAGTCAGCATGAACAACGGGCTAACGTTCATCTCCAGCTCTGTCAGCATCACCAGCACACAGTGTGTAAGTAATTGCAATGGGGCTTGACAGAGAAACCATGAGATCTTGGAAAGAGACGGTGGCTCTTCAGGCAAAGCTTCCTTGAGTGAACATGAGCTCTGTACAGCTTCTGCATCACAGTTATTGACTGTATCCCAGCAGTTCTTTGAAAAATAAGCAGGGCTAGTTAAGATTAAATTGTTATTGATGATGCATAGATCATGATAGATTTACTGAATAAAAAATTACAACAGAAGGCACCCTGCCCATTCCTTAAGGGATCCTTAAAGCTAGGATCTGACTAGAAGAGAAAATGAAGGAAGGAGTATCAGTAAGCAACACTCTCTTGAACTTTGGGATCCCTTATGGGATCTGGGGTGAAAGGTGCAACTGCCAGGACTTGGATCTGGAAGGGGCACAGCATGGAAGGTCCTCTAAATTTGCACAATTACTTTTTGGTTGGAGGTTACAGCATTTGTTCTTAGACCGCCACAATTTGCATTTACTAGGTCAGGATTTGCTAAGGCATTTTTACAGTGTTAGTGACAGGAGCTCGTTGCTTTTCTCTTGATGTCATGGGAGATGACCAGAAAGAGATAGCAGCCTCAGATCCTGGGATGAGCTTCTTGATAAAAGGCTGCTGCTCAGCCCAGCTGAGGGAGAACATGCTGCTGCGGGACAGCAGTGACTGTGATATGAGCATCTCCTGGTCAAAAGGACCACCTATCCCCAGGTGGAGTGTTAGGGACCGACAGCTAGAAGTAATCCTTTATCAAAATCTGATTTTAGAATCAAACAATCAAAATGAAGAAGCTAGCTAACTAGATAAGCAGTCATTTTTCTTGCCTTGAAGTAAAAATAGGCAATGCCCATAGTTGGTGCAAGCAAGTACAGTAGCTAAAAATTTGTCCTTGTGCTTATGGACTAAACAACACTTGCTGAAGTACCTGATAGCAAACACTTTGTATCAAAGTTGAGCTTTGTTGTTATTAGTGTCAAAGGACTTTTATAGCCTACGCCAAATGCTGTCATATTGGTTTGTAATCATTTTTGGCCTTTTTGACAGCTGCAGAACAGAAGGGCAGGAATGAAGATAGAGGCAGTGACTGGAATGTGCAAATCTGATTTTCTGATGTTTTCAGCAATGAAGCTTGGAAATCTCACACCAGATTGCTGGAACAGTCTGGGATGCAGGGACTCAGAGTTTAGCAGAGATGTGTTTGCTGCTTCACCTGATTATTTTTATTTTTTGAAAGCTTTCCTACAAATTTTCTACACTGAAGACTGATACTTTAACATTCATTCCTCTCTTCTATCTCAGGTACAATAAAACCTTTCAAATCTGCAGTGAAACATAAGTGTTAACTGGTGCATTTAGTTACCCATATGCAGTTTATTTTGATGAAGACTGAAGTTTTAGCTCTAGCTGGGCTTCCTACAGGTCAGTACATGGACGGAGGAAGCTTTCCTCTTAGTAGCCTTAGGATAAAGAGAGGAATCCAATCTCCAGTCCTGTCAATCTGACAATGTTTGACCAGCCTCTTGCAGATTGAATGTGAAGGAAGCAGGGAGCCTGATTCTCAGCTGGTACAAAAAAAAGACTGTCTCACTCCAGTTACATCCGCATAAGCAGGGAGGCTAGCAGTTCAGTTTCCAACTTTGTCTTAATTTCATGGATTTCACTCTTCTTGTTTTAGAGACTCCCTCCATTTCCTTTCCTCTCCTGTTTCCTTTTCTGTGGGTGGCAGTTAGCTGGCCTGCTCAGCTCTCCTCCCCAGCTGGCCCTTCTGTCCTTTCTGTACAGTAAGTATCTTCATTTTACTCCTAAAGCTTCTGTGTGATCCCTGTGCTTATTTCTGTTCAGCTGCATGAAGTCTGCTACTTCCTTTTTGAAGTCCAGCTTCACTACAATGCTTTGTATATGTAATCATTAAAAGCAAACTCTTTAGCTTCTTGCTGCCAGCAGCTCCTGCGCTGCTGCTGGCAAATGTCTCAGCGATTTATATGAGCACTTAGCATGGGAAAAGCAACGCCTGGGAACAAAGGCTGCAAAACAAGCAGGTAATATGTGTTTGGAGTAAGAGTAGGAGTGATATGTGCATCTGTGGCTCATGCACTGCACTGGTGCTGTGCTTGGATTTGTTTTTAAGGAGTGCAGCAAAGCCTCTTGAAGTTATGCTTGACTTTGATTACTCATCCTTTTCTCAGCAAACTGACTTCACTGGGTATTCATGCCACCCAAGTGTCCACTTTCCAGAGGCATTAGTGCTACATGGGGCCAGAGAGGGGGGCTGCAGCACTGAACGCATCTGGGCAGTGTGTCTTCATTAGAAGACCCCTTTGAGCAGGGGGTCTGGCACGTGTCACAGCACTCCACCTTGGCTTTTAGCTGCTCCCTGACCAAATGAATGAGATGAGCTAAATAGTGTATCCCAAAACAAGTCAATTTGTTGCATATATAACAAGAAGCTATAAAACAGTGGAAAGGATGGTGATGCTGCGACATGGAGATATGGGATACTGGGCTACCTGCCTAAAAGCGTGGAGTAGGAGCTGTGGTTGTGTTAGGCTCGTCTTGAACATGTCAGTCCTCACAGCTCTAGGGTTTGGCCTGAGAAGGAACTAGGTACCACCCGGCCACTCAAGATTTCACCCAGACTTTGCAAAGCTCTTGTCAGCTGGTACTTTCTTTTCCACCCTCAGCCTTTTCATTGTCAAAGGGGAAAACAAACCCAGGAGCAGTGAAGGGAACTCCTGTTTTAAGAAGGGGCTAAGCATCAGTTTCTGGTGTCATGGCAATTCAGCAAGCAGTTTCAGACTTAATAAGGTGAATTTAATGGACTTTATGCTCCATAGATCTTCTTTGGAATCTGCTGTCTTTGCATTTTTCCTCCTACCTGTCCTTCTCTGGAAATTCTTGCAGCTTCCTCTCTAGCCAGCTTCTATTCCCTCAGCCTGAGTCACAGACCTTTCTTCAAGCTCTTTTCACATCTTCCTAGTCCCAGGCTCTTCTCTAGTTTGCTATAAGGTTTCACTTGTTCTCTGGTACCCCTGTTGCTGGTGAATTGAACCTCTTCTCAAACTCAGAAAATCTACCACTGAAGAGGTTTCTTTTCCCAGTATAAAAGAAATGGCTGAAGCACCAGCACTAATCTTAACCTCATCCCAGAGCCCAGTGCAGTCCAAGGAAACAGCATGGCCCAGCATGCCGCTGCCATCTGCAATAAATGTTTAATTTCCAAAAAGCCATGTGCTTCTGCAGAGGCCAAACAGCATATGAAGACCTGCTTTCCTGTAATCATAAAAGCAATACACAAAGTTAATACCTCTTCTGAACACACTGACATTAAATGCTCCAAGTGCAAAGAATCCATCAAAACTTACCCAAGAAAATCAGAGCTGTGATTCTCTTTGGTTGCCTGGCTGCTCTGAAAAGCAAATTTCAAGTGTTATCACTTGAAATTTTTTGGATTCTAGTAACTTGAAAGAAAATTAGATTTGTATTTTGTGTGTAGACCCTTAGCTATCCAGCCCCAGAGTCCTACCATTCTCTGCAAAGAAATAGGTGGAATGTAAGAATTAGACATGCCTAAGATCATAATTACAGCATGTGTTTAAAAACAGTCAAACCAGCCCTAGGAAGCATATGAAGAACCAGCAGCATTAAGGACTAGTTTGCGTAATTACTCAGCCTGGGGTTTTGTGTGCAGTTTGAGGCAATAGAGGCAGGCTTGGGAGCTGATCAGGCTAAGTGTCTAAGTTGTGCTCTGCTACGTGGTGTTGACATGCAAACAGTTACCCATAAGCTCTGAGCTCCAATATTCCCATTTTGAATATCATTGAATTCTGCATCTCTAGGGATGGAAGCTTACTCTGCATATCTGAGAATCTGTGGTCATATAGTTTGCAATGCCCCTCTGACAGTATTAACAGATCTGTCAGCAGAGATTTGGGAGTAGTTCGTATGTGAGTTTAACACCTTTGAATCTTGTGGGCTATAAACATACCATAAATCTATACACAAATTATACATATACACACCACAAACAGGAGGTGCCTTCCCTGAATCATTACTTCAGATATAGATTTGTCACACCAAATACTGGTGTGAATCTAATGATACACTGGTGTGAATCTAATGATAATACTGATTGTCTGTACAAACTATCTGAGACCTCGTAGTGAGGGGAAACGTGTCTCGTTTTGCCCAGTCTAACTGGGTAACTTAACTTCAGAGCTCCTGCTGTGTATGTGACGCATGCAGATAACTCAGAAGTAATCATCTTGTTTGCAGCTGACTGGGACCATCCTTTTCATTGCTCTCCTGATTCTTTTTCTGCTGCTGGCTCTGGCTCTTCTGTGGTGGTTCTGGCCCCTTTGCTGCACGGTGGTAAGTACAGGCTTTTATTCTTTTGGTTTGGTTTCATCTCTTCTCTGTGAAAGCAGAGAGTTAGTTAAACTCTTGGAATGGGTGGTTAACTTTGTTTAAGAAAAATGCTGCCAGGCTTGTAAGACCCTGATTCAACAAACTGCTTAAAGTGCTTGTTGAAGTCCCTCTAGTCTGGGTTTTTGAATGTTGCAAGGTCTGCGTGACTTTTACACTGAATTAGAAGTTTAAGTGAGCTCATGGATATGGCCCAAGCTTCTGCAGGGATCGAGAACATCTTAGAACAAGATTTGAAACCTGCTGCAGAAAAGTGTAATGGAACTGATTCACTAGTATGTGTGTAAGCTGTTACAGTCCTTTTTAAAGACAAGAATTATGCTTTCTTTTTTATTCTAAGAGAATATTTTGCACTGGCTTGTTAATTATATGACATTTTTTAAGGCAGAACTACCAGAATATGGAGCTGTATTATGAGTTACTTAATAGGGCACTTGACTAATCATGTGATGGATTTAGCTTCTCATCTGCATTTATTTTATGCCCACTGAAAAACAGTGGGGCTAATGAGAGGACTGAATGTGGGGGAATTGAGCAGGGCAACCCATCTGTGATATGAGCAAGAAAGAAGAGAGAACATAGCATTGAGATGGATGAACCCTACCACTATCTCAGATTTCTCCCACTGTTTATCTATTCCAGGTGATCAAGGAGCCGCCGCCACCGCCGCCTCCAGAGCCTGTAAGTGTGCTATTTTTGAGCTGTTACACTGTCTGCAGCCACCGTAGTGTATTGTGCTGCCCAGGAACGTCAGCCCTGTAGGTGTCTTAATGACACCTTGAAAGCTGTGAGAGGAAGTCTCTTGGGTCAGGACAGTTATTTCTGCCTTCTGGTCTCTTTATATACACACAGCAAGATTATTTCCATCCACAGAGAAAACAGTTGCATAACTCAGAAGTCCACAGACCAGGCATTCCTATGGTATCTTGTTCCTTCTGCTGCGCATCAAACAGGCGCGTAGGCAAACCTTTGCTTTTCAAGCTGTGCTGAAAGTTGTCTCTCCTCCAGTAAAGCTGCTGTTGTTCTCAGCAGGAGTTTAGCCCAGATTGGCAGCTGGAAGAAAGGACAGTGAAGGTCACATTCTGGTGGCTTTGCTACAGGAGAGGGAGACAAGAGCCTGCCCTGGCTGTGGCTCTGCTGCAGAGTGACCTTTGGAAGGACATTTAGCCTTTCTCCATTTAGGTTGTGAGCTGTTTGAGGCAGTGTTGTATTTAGCTCTTTTTGGGATAGTAACACACTGACACTGACCTCACTGACCCTGACCTCAGCTTAGTTTCACTGTACTAATTTCATTAAAATAATAGTAATAAATAAATTACCTCCAGAGAAAACTCATGCCTGCCTTTGGTTCTTTCCTAGGCATAGACAGTTAAATGATGGAAAAATACTTGCTTAACCCAGAAGAGAAGCTTAGAGTTTGCTGCTAACTTGCTGTAACTTGGCAATGAATATCAGGAGGCAACTACAGCTGCTGTTTTGAGGTTGCCAGAGGCCACCATTACTCTGTATGTGATCCTGTTGCTTGTCCTGAGCAGCAGCATTGTGACAATTTAGAATATGCACCAAAAATCATGCTGGTTTTAGGGTGATTAGTGTTGTCATGAAGCATTCAATTGCAGCCATGCTGTGTTTGAAGGAGGTTTCAGAGAGCATCACACCCCTGCAGCAGAGTTCCCAGATGCTTTGCAATTATTCTCATCAGCGGAGATATTAAATGGAATCAGAGAGACTGTGAGGTGATGTAAGCCTCCAGAAATAACAGAATACAGATGTTATCCATCCCTTTACTTGGCCTTGTCTTTGTCCAGTATGGATTGTTGCTTCATTACACTTAGCACTAGCCTCCCTAGGTATGGTGACCTGCACTTTTGCTGATGTAGTCTGGTATTGCTGCTATTAAACTGAATATAGTTATCTAAAACTTTTTCTAAACAGCAAGGATTAGATTTCCATTGCTTTAAAAAAATGTGTTAAAAGCTGTTAATGTTGCTTTGCTATATGTTCAGTGTAGGGGATACTTGGTATAAATCCTTTATCAGCTGGAAAGTATCAGCCATCACTATTAACTGTGTCCTGCTACTGTTAAGCTTGACAGAGTTAGGGTTGTTAGACATGAAGACTTGAAATCTGTGTTACCTCCCATGGAAAAGGCAGGATATTTCATATAGTACTCAAGTTCACAATTAAATCAAATATAAATGAATTAAAACTGGTGAAAAAACAAAACAACAGCAAAAAACCTCAACCAACAAAACAAAAGTATGAAACCTAAACCCCCTTACTAGTTAATGGAAATGTCAACTCTAATCTTGCGTGACCGTACTAAAGAATTTGTTGGAGGAACTGTCCCATGAACCATAGCTGAGAGATTAAATGGCGTAACTGATGGGAATACCTTTCTCCAAGGTATAACCTAGAAGTTAAATATGAACAAATAAAAATTAAGGCATGTTTTTTTAAAGGGTATTATTGGGTTTTGGACTCTCAATTCCTTTTGCATTCAAACAGAAACATGTAGGGCAATTTTGATTAAAATGTCACCTAGCAATCTGATAATAATTTGTGTCTATCTCTAGTATTTGGATTTCACTTGGCTTTTTTTTTTTTTTTTAGTTAAAACTAAGTCCAGGCAGTGTTTCTAGAAAGATACTTGTACTGAAGAAAATTAGCAGAGCGCACTGTGCATGGCCAGTCCAAGAGCAGCACGCACATCTGTGTATCAGCATGAGGTGTAGTTATTTGTGTCTATTAAAAAGCATGAGGAATGAAGATGGTATTGTAAGGGGCTTGTTGGGCGCTTTCCTCAATTATGTGTGTACTTGGAGAGTGTCATGGTGTGACTTTCAGCTGCCTCGACTCAGCGTAATGATAGGGAGTCTGAGAAATCACAGTGGCTTCTATTGGCTCAAGGTGATAGAGCTGGAGCTGTGTTCCCAGAGCTGTCGAACCAGAAACATTTACCACCTTTTAGTTAAGCAAGAAGAGAGCAATAAACCTGAAGTAAAACCTTGATTCTGCCTCTCCCACATTCCAGAAAAATAATCTGCAGTCTTTATAATTGCAGATCAAAAACTCTGGATCTGAGTTTTCTGACACTTTAGAGATATTCCAGTCTTGAGTCCTGGTTCCAAAATGTACAGCTTGAGCCAGACTCTACAAAGAATCAAGCAGTGTGGAATAACTGGTTACAGCTGCCGTCAGAAAAGGGCCTGATGCACATGTTAGAAAACTTACAGTGGTAGCTTTTTTCCCCTTTTAGGTGACATTAAGTTCTAAAAGCGCAATTAATAAATGATTTCTTTGGCTTAACTGATTGCTGCATTTTCTGCATAGCATAGTGACAAGCCAGTATAATGTACGATTCATCTCCACTTTGCCTTCCCTTACAAGTCAGTTGTGATTTTGAAGCTCAATGCATATTTGACTAAATAAAAGCTGCCTGGAGAGAGGAATAGGCAATCCTCTTTGGCTTCTCTAGTTAAAATTGCAGCTGCAGAGACAAGAGACTTTTGTTTTTTGTCAGCAAATAAGTATAACACACAAAACCAGATATCCAAGGATCGGGCCATAGGATGTTCAATTGTTTTCCATAGTTTATGCTGTTTATGTGAGAACAGCAGTAATATCTCACTGTCTTTCCCATAGGAATCAGATGATGAAAATGGATTGCCAAAGAAAAAATGGCCAACTGTGGATGCATCTTATTATGGAGGTCGAGGTGTTGGTGGGATTAAGAGGATGGAGGTATTTGGCTTGGTTTTTAGTGTTGTAAAAATCAGCACATTTAATTATAAATCATAGCAATATGTCTTTATGTTATTTTTATAAAGCTACCTTGATGGACTAGAGACTGGGATTTAATTAGTGCTTCTCCACCTGATTGCACCTGCTGTCCAAGTAACAGACATCAAGCTGCCATCATTCGCATGAATAATTAAATGAATGTAGCATTATGAGCCAGAGAAAATTTTCAGGTTAATAAATGGGTTAAGCACCAAAAGAAGTTTTAATTTACTGAGTCAAACCCTTCGATGCAGTTGGGACCATTCCTCTTGTCTCAAGCAGAGTCACACTGGTTTTGAGTATTTGAGGGTGCTATCTACACTGTGCCTGGCTGGCTGGAAGCAGTTGGTTTAGGGAATTTAATCAGTAATTTATTTTTTTTTCCATCTTTCTTTTTTGGGGAGGGGGCGGGGCATTGGGGTTTGTTTTGGGGGTTTGTTTTGTTTTGTTTTCAGTTAAGTATTAACTCCTAATGCACAAAACCACATCTGTGTTGAAATTGGCCAAAGAATCAAATCCTGCCCTGGGATTCATGCACAATCCAGTCTTGATGTGTAAAGTGAGGTGTTATGGTGAGAGAAATTTGCCTTGTGCTGTCCTATGGCATGTACGTTCCAGGGAGTCGGTGTATAATGCTGTGATCAGCTGCTAACTCCTGTAAATAACCATGTTAGTGAATTCAATTCAGTATTCCTAACCATGGATAATATAAAGCAGGGAATTGTCACTCACTTGCATCAGCTGAGGGCCTAATAATGACTTCTAGGGATGTCACACCAGAAATTCCCACTAGATCTAATTGGTAGTTGAGGGAGCTGGGGTAATGTAAGCCAGCCGAGGATCTGGACCAAACTAGGGCTAACAGAATGAAAGCAGTGGCTTCTCAGCAAGTCCCTGCAAGTCTGCAGTTGAAGCATTGCATCATAATATCTTTAACCATTTTCCTTGGGAGGATTTTATCCTTGATGCTGAGTAACCCTATGTATCATATATTGCCCTTGACTGCAGCATCACATTTCTGTTTGAGGTGAGTCAGACAACAAAATCAGAATTTCTTGAAATAAGTAGTGTATAGTATGTGAAGATAAAGTTATTGACATCTCTTGTTGACTGTGCAAGGTCATCTTTGGGAGAGCTGTTTTTAGTAGTAGCTGCACAAGTATGAGGGCCGATGCTCTCAAATCGTTGATGTATTTGTCCACTGACTCTGTTTTCACTTTTTAACTGAAGGACAGGAGCTGCTTATGCCTAGCTCTAAAGACTACCTGCCTTCAGCTGGTGCTGCTGCCTGCTTCTTGCATGGGGCAGTGGGAAGTGTATTACAGCGGTGTCCTGGGAGAGCTGGGCAGAGTGCTTCAGATTTCACTTGGAAATGGGTTAATCTGCTCTGGATGCTGTGAATTCCCACAACACCTTAGGTTACTGGAAGGTGCAAAGGCTAGTAGTTCAAGCAGCTTTGGAGTGAGACTGTTTGACTCTTAAATGTGTGTTTCTGATTACAGTGAGAGTTTGGTGCCTTAATAAATTTGGCTTTGTGTCTGGTGGCATTCGGTTATCTAATGGGAAATAGATTAATGTCTGTGAAAACCAGGTGTGGATGGGGACTGTTGAAGTGTCTCTACTTAGAGGGTGCTCTCCTGATTTTAGGTGCGATGGGGAGACAAGGGCTCAACAGAGGAAGGAGCTAAATTGGAGAAGCCCAAAAATGCTATTATTAAGTTGCCAGAACAGGAGTATGAGCCATGGGAACCCAAGCCGAAAAAGCCCCATGTGAGAAAACCACCTTCCCAACGGAAATGGTATACTCCGATCAAGGTAATGTGTCTGCCCCTCAGTTTTTCCAAGTCATGCACGTTGCTACATCTCACTTCCTTAGCACAGCCTTTCTTACAGCGGAGCTGGGAGAGCCTGGTCTGAAAAATGTCCAGTAGCCCTCAACTTTGCCCATTTCTTGGAACATGCATTTCACCTGGCACTGTATTGCCATAGTTTTTTGAGGAAGAGTGGAGGGTGTTGGAGGGTATGAGCAAAGATCTTCCCTCCTCAGCTCACACCTTATTGTCAGGTACTTTTGCACAGCCTGAATTGCAACAGCAGATATCCGAACTGTTAGGGAGGGTGGATGCTGTCTTGTGCCATCTCAAGGCAGCATACAAAGAGGATCAGATAAAGTGCACTATCCTTGCTTTGATTGCACTGTGGCTAAGGCCTTGGGTTGGGATTCAGCTCTGTTCCCCTCTAGTTCAGCCACAAGACATAGTGTTTGACTTTGGGCAAGTCGTTCAGTCTCTCCACACTTTCATCCCCATTTCTCCTGTGTCATTATAGTATCTGGTGTCTCCCTGTCATTTAATGTATGTATCCTCACACAACCCTTGAGGCAGAGCAGAGCAGTTATCTCTGCTTGCAGAGCAGGAAGCTAGAGGGCTAGCGCAGGCCAAGGGAGCAGCATATGGTGCTCATCCCAGAAACCTGTGGCCATGTCACAAACCAGTGCTTTGTGGGATGAGGTCTCCCCTCCCCACCATGCTCACAGATCCCTTTAACAGTGCTTGGATTTGTCTGGGAAGTACCTGTGAATTTTAAAGCCTGCCTAGGTAGGTAGTCTTGTGGCTTTTTATGCTTCAGCTCACCTCCCATCAGTACTTCTGTTGTTCTGCCTTTTGTTAATGTAGCACCTGTCTAATTGTTCTTCTTAAGGGAGTTGCTCACATTAAACTGCAGTCATCCTCAGTGAGTTTTGAGCAGGCTGAATTTGGCCGGTTGCATATTGGGTACAGGTTACCCCATTGAGGTCTCTTTTTTTCCTGGCTATCCAGATAAGCACTATACAGAGGGCAAGGGCACAGGAGAAATGTGCAGACAGTTTAATACAGAAAGGCTGGGTCAACTCACCTGTAGTTTTATCTTTTGCTGTTTTCCTCAAATCTCTTGGTCATGAATTTTTTTTTTTTTTTTTTTTTAATTACAGGGCAAACTTGATGCACTGTGGGCTTTGGTTCGACGAGGCTATGATCAAGTCTCTCTTATGAGACCACAGCCAGGGGATAAGGTAAGTTGTCACAAACACACTGGCATGTCACTTCTCTGTTAGCAGCAGCAATGCTCTTCCCTCTGAACCACCTCATCTCTTTTTTCTTTTTTTTTTTTTTTTTGTGAGCTTGTCTTTTTTCACGTTACCCTAAGGCTAAAAATTTGTCACAAGAACGAGAGATTTCAAAATGAGCTAAAATGTTTACTGTGGCATCTACTTAAAAGTATTGCCCCAGAAGGTCAACAGCAGTGTCTCTACTGGGATGATTTGAGCAGACTGAGGAAGAAGGTGGCTGACTGCAGTAGTATACGAGACCTTTTTCAACCACCTAAGTTCTTAGCTGCCTTTTCTGGGCACACATGTTCAAGTCAAAGGATAGGTTCTTTGTTTGTGGGTTCTGGGGGACTGCTCATTTCAAATTTAATATGCAGTTGTTCTACAACAGTAATTATCCTTCCTACCCAATTTCATCAAAATGCTTCTCAGATTTAATAATACAGTTAAGTGATTAATGAGAGAAGTCATGAAATGTGCAGATGATGAAGAAACAAATGGTAGCAAAGTTAATGGAGAATAAAGTTTCTGTAGAGTTCTGTGCAAAGACACATTTCTTGGTCATATCCTATATGTGGGTAGAGAGTATTGCCTGCTTTGATAAAGTATATTGGCCAAATATAGGTCAGGAGTAGCTTCCTCCTGGGAGGAAGCAGGGAGTTTGTGCCTTTCGGAGCCACAGAGCTGCCTGCATGCTGCCCCTGGGTCACTTGCCATAGCTTAGTTCAGAGCTCTCACAGTTTTCCCTGTGAGAGCCTGGCACTGTTACAGTGTCTCTATCTTGTTATTCTGTGGGGACAACGCCATGGGAATTGAGTGCTGCTGCTTTGGGCTCTTGCACCTTCAGAGTTGGCTTTCTGCAGTGGCAATTTGAAACACCGGGACTGAACGGAGACAACAGCATCTTCCTCTCCCCTGTGGTCCTTCTCTGGACAGAGTCTGTACACTTCACCTTTGCTCTCGGGGAGAGGGTTATAGAGTTACAGCAGTAGGGGCCATAAATTGCTTTTCTGGGGGTAGGAGTGGTGCAGAATCCCTTGTGCTGGGCTTGTTTGCCTGGGTGACTTTCACACCTAATAACAGACTTTAAAAGTAGTCCTAATTTGCATCATTTAGGGCAAATACATTGCATCCCTCTGGCTGTTGTCAAAATATCATTATGTCATTTTTCTTGTTATTAACTAAACATGCAGCTTCAGTATTTAAAGTTTAGTCTCTTCCATTTTTCTTTTGGTGCATAAGGAAACTAAGAGAACAAACTCTGCTTCCTCTGCTACTTTGTAAAAAGGTCTTAACTGTTTCAGTAAACTGCATTTTCAAGGCAGCTGTGCTTGAGACACCTTATTTACTTTTTAAGCATGATGTGGAGCTTCTGAATAGGCTCTTTAGGCCCAGCTGTATTTTGATAGCACTAACATTGTATAATATGAATCTATCCCCTGCCTTTCACTCCCTCGGTTGGTACATTTCTGTCAGTGCCGAGCACAACAGAGCCTCTGTTAGCCTGCGCGGCCAAGAAACATGCAGGGGGCTGGCTCCAAACAGGGATCCTCAGTTCCTTGCCTTCCAGCTCTGCTGCAGGGAGGACAAGGGGCTCAAAAGAGGCCATGTAAAACAGCAAGCTGAAGGATTATTGTATCAGGGAGAACATTAGAAAAATCAAATGTACATCTGGGAAATAGGATGGAAAGAATCCTATTGAGCTAGTTTCAGTGGAAGAATAGGATCATCTCTGTTCCCTGGCCTGTGAAATTAAGTAAAGATGAAGAATATTGAAAGCGAGACAAGAATATGACTAGACATCCTTCTGGTGTTGTTTTTTCTTTTTTTTTTTTCTTTTTTCTTTTTTTTTTTTTTCAAAAAACCCAACTAAAAATAACAGACATCACAGGCCTGTATTTCATGGAAAAAGCTAGCATGAAAAAAAGCAAGAGCAAGGTTATTATTTATTGTTTGGTTGAGTAATCTAGTAGCAGTCTCTTAGTAGAGAATTGTCTCCTTGTGTCTATGTCTGTCTTGTGCTGAGGAGATATAGGTTGTTTCGCTCTGGAACAAGATAACTCACTGAAGCTACATTTTCCAAATTTTTTTCACAGTTTACATCCATTGGTAAAAAAAACCAAAAAAACCAGAGTTTTCATTTTCCATTTTTATCACCTCAGTTGGGCATATGTTTGCTTTTTGCAGTCATTGGGAGATATAATAATAGGAAATAATAATAGCAAAATGCTTTTTTCCATGTAATGAAAATACTAGTTATAGAGAACATCCACAGTACAGGGAGAACAAGGCTTTTGGGACAGGGGAAAAATGACAAAAGTGTAATTTCTTTAATAATTTTAGAATGAGTACTGTGGTTTTGGAGCTTTGCTTCCCTAAAAAAATCTGAAAAATACTTGTAGAAAAACTTTCTGTGATAGTTTTAGTGGAAAACAAAATATGTTAATGTTTTATGGTATGTTCACCGACGTATCTGGTTTTGTCACAGAGAAGCATAAGTCTGTTAGACCTTTTTCAGAGCTGTTCAGCATCTTTCCCCACAACACAGCCCTTTTCTCTTTGGCTCTGCAAACCATACGGCAAGGGCAGTATTGCTACCCCAGGTTTTCAAATCACGACTTCTTCCCCACTCCCATCATGAAGCAAAGTTAAAAACAGCACTGTATTTTTTTGAGTCTTCGTGTGGTGAAGCCCATTCCAGAGTGTGTGTGAGCGCCTTGCAGTGGAAATTCAGGCAGAAGCATGTGTGCAGGAGCACAGGGCTGCTGACTGCTGCAAGGGACTTTCTGTCATCCTTTGCTCTGGGTGGCCAGGACTGCTGTCCATCCGTCCTCATTTCTTCCTTCATAATGATCCCGTTGCCTTTCTCAAACCACCTGCTTTTTTCCTTACCTGTGCTCCCCTTGGACTCCTGCCCTAGACATTCCCTTCCATTTCCTTCTGTGGTTTCTTCCTCTCCGTGTTGTCTCTCTCAGTCCTTGTTTCCCTGCACCTCCCCTAGATGAGACAGAGTGGTACCCTGCAGTCTTGCTCTCTGTGAGTGATGGGCTGGTGACCAGCCTCCTTCCCCAGTTCCTCTCATGCTGCAGGAACTGAGCTGCTGGTAGCAGCATGCCCTGGGTTGCAGCCTTGCTGCAGAGCTGGCTGAGGCTTCTGAGAGCTTCCCTGCCCTGGCTTGTGCCTTCCAAGGATTTATCAAGAAAAGGATCTCAGGATGGATGACCCATCAGTTTTAGGCAGGATTATATTAATAGGACTGGCTGTGAAAATCACAGGCGCTTTTTGGAACTGCCTCTTTAAAGAAAACCAGCCGAGCACAAGCTCTGATGCCTCTTCTCCTGGGAGCTGTGCCCACAGTGTTTGGCTTGGCTCTGCAGACAGCTCCCCCTCTTGATCTCTGCTCAAGATCATGTCATGGCACCACTGTTAAAATTGGTTATTAGTTTGGCAAGTACCTCAGTAAAGGGTCACAGGACCCTTCAGCCAGCTTCTCCAGGTCACCCCTAGCAGGAGCTTCTATTGCACCAGAATGGGTCAGCAAGGGATAAACACACTTAGCTCTACCCCATCATTAGCAAATAGGCTGCTATTTGTGGGATGGTTTTTTGCTGAGCTCTCATACAGCATCAGCAGAGGAGCAAAGAGATGAAAAAGGGCTACTGGCTCTGCTGTGGATTGCTAGGATTTCTCCCTGGCAGTAATATATAAAGGTGAAGCTTTCATAGGCATTTGTGCTACTGCTGCAGTGATGGATCCCTTGGAGCTAAGCTGCTATTCTTCCCTTCCTACCACAGAAATATGGGGCCTGGAGGACCAGCAGTCACTCTTTTGGCCCAAGAAAGGGACTGACAGCTCTGAAGCAGGGACACTGCTTGTCCAGTGACTCAGTTTGTCCAGTGACTGGGAGTACATCAGAGTGGCCACATGGCCTGGTGAGCTCTGTGTTGCTCAAGATCCTCAGGTTGTCTTGAGGACTTCCCCATCACTGTGTTGGTGTCCTCCTGAGCTTTGTTCTGAGCTTACAGGGGACTGCTATGAAGATTGGAGTTTGGGAAATAATAGTATCTAGCTGTCTTGAAGTACCTCATAGAAATCACAGTAGCTGGTGGGGCAGGTTGTCAGTAGTCTGCAAAAGGGAACTTGCAAGCTCTTCCCTGTGGCCTCATAGATCAAAAGTGGGGCTGTTAACAACACCAACAAGTAAACATTAAAAGCCCCAATATGTGCAGAGAGGAAGGTGAGATGCTTCTTTCAAATGGTCTGCTTACTTGCTGCTTTCAGCAAATCCATTCCATTTTGCATTTCAGCACATACTGTCACAGGAAATTCTCAGAGGCTCGGTTTACCAAAAACCTCAACGAAAGAAAGAAGACATTTTCCCCCTAGGCAGAATTCCTCTTGTTTACTTTAAAGCTTTAGAAAGTGATCTCATTTTTGTCACTGAAAATTACCTGCAACAGAGAGTGAGCGTAGACTGGATTTTGCTGTCACCATCACCCTTGTTTACTTATGGGACTTTGCTTAGAAAAAAGCAATGCTTTAGCAGTACTACCCTGTGGGTTGCACGTGCAAAGGCCCTTCCTGGGGACGGGACTAGGAGCAGGCTGTTATACAAAAATCTGGAAGTTTTTTTCCTTTTTTGTTCCATAAAACTGAAGGTAAAAGGGCTGCTGTGCAGCTAAAAATTTCAGAAACTGTAACCTGCTGGTCATATTGGAAGTCAGGACTTCAGAGTCCTTTCAAGTTCTCAGCACTGAGTTACTGTGCGACTTTGACCAAGGTTCAGCATTTTTTTTTAAACACCAGCCTCTGAAATGAGAACAGGAGTATTTGGGTTCCTTATTCTGTGTGTTACTTTCAAAGTGATCATTCTTAAGCTGATAGATCTGTTAAAGCTCAGAAGGTCAGATTACTCTCAAATTTTAAGTGATTTGTTGTAACGCTGACCATGATATCTATATGCCTTAGTTTTCCCAACTGCAAAATAATCATAAGAACACAGTATTTACCTTCCTTACAGCTGTGAGGTTTAGTTAAGTCTTACCAGGCACTTGGGACTCCTCAGGTGAATGGCGGGACACCAAACCTATGGCTCATTAATGACAAGTAATTACTTTCTGGCTGCTCCCTACAGGTGGTCAGCAGTTTGAATGCACACCCCACGGGGATGGCAGCACCTGCCTGTCACTCCAGGCTAGCTGCCCACCTACCAGTGCTGTTTGGAGCTCATTCTAATTACTTCTTTTCAAGACAGAGTAATGGCCTTTAACAGGCTTCCCTGCCACTTGCTTGGAGATGTGTTGTAATCGCCCAAGTAGTAATTGGTAGAGCTACAGGGGGTGCTGGAAAAGCTCACTGAGCTCCTTCAGACTGTATTCATCAGTGACTGATGCCTGGTTCTGGGGCTTTTCTCCCTTTGCTTAACCTTTCTGGAGCCAATTATCTTCATAAGCTGCTGAAAAATTAAAGAGACAGGGACATTGCCTGCCACAGTAGGTGATCTCTTGTCACTTCCAATGAAAATGTGACACATGTAGCTCTCATTTAACTTCTTTCTTTTTTTTTTTTTTTTTTTTTTTGCAAAGATCACCAGATTTTTTAAGGTTTATTCCTGCTTTTTTTTTGCTGTAACAGGCATGGGATGGGGAAATAAAGCTCCCTGTTGTGGGACCAGTGTCCTCATGTACTGTTCCTAGGATGTGCTGAGCACTGCAGCTGGAGACATGTAATCAGTGACTAATTAATTTCCTGTGCTGCAAGAAGCCTGCATACTGGCATTACCTCTCACTTGTGCCAGGATCATGTTCTTTCTGATATGGAAGAAGAATTCACAAATAGGCTTTGGGGGTAGATGCTGCCCATCTGCCCCTGGGTGGAACTAGAGGTGTGTCCATGTCTTTGGGAGCCAGAGAGCTCAGTAACAACAACCACAAGAGGCTCATTTCAAGGATGGGTACAAATCCACTGGTGTTGCTGGTGCCACTTAGCACACAACAGGATGAAGAAGGGTTGGCCTTGTGGTTAAGATGCCGAGATGTGACTTCAGAGACCCTGGCTGTAGCTAATGTAAGTTACTTCACTTCTGTTGTACTGTAATTCCACAGTGATATACAAGATGAACAGTAAATTCTTGGAGCATGAGACTATGTTCCTAAGAGCAATTTGAGCACTTCATAGATGGACTCTGTTAGGTAGACAGGGGGCTCTTCTGCTACTCCTAAAGCACCTCTCACTTTGATATTTCTTTCATATTTACGGTAAAGGAACACATTCATCAGGTCTGATTCTCATATTTTTTTTATAGGGAACATGACTTTGGGATAAGAACTGGTGACTCAGTTCCTTGTTAACTCTAACTCTGACATGTCTGCCATGGGGAAATAGGCTCTTGCATGTCATTATCACAGTTTTCCAGGCAGCACTTTGTTGATGCTCCACAGTCATACCTAGAGTACAGGGTGTCTATGCTATGCAGGCCTGGCTTGGAGTCAGATTACTATCTTGGGGCTTAGGAGGAAGCCCACAACTGAAGATACATCTCTTTTGAGAAGATAAATGCACATGCAGTTGCATACTAGGACTACATGTATGATCCACAATTTGCACATGCAAACAGACAGATATGCTGTGGCCAATATGTTTGTTTCTTGGCAGCACCCCTGGTTTGATGCTGAACCCTGTGTTACCTTGTTTCAGTTGGATTGCTGGGAGCTGTGCATCTCTCATTGTCTTCTGAGTTGGGTAACACTCCAGATGTTGACCTACCCAGCCTTCCTTAGCTCTCTGCTTACATGCTTCTAGTAACTATGTAGGAATCTGTTTCCACATACACAGAATGAGTAATGGTGTGACCTTCCTCTGAAGATGTTTGAGCTCTAGAAATAAAAACCCTCCGTAAGATAATGTATTAATACTATTATTCATACTAAAGTTATTGTAGAGTGATAACTAAAAATCAAAAGGTATTGCATCATTACTTTCTACAGAGGAGCTGTAGTTCTGGATGCCTTTATTCTTGTATAAACTACTGTGGTTCGTGTTGTGGTACCAGCAGAAAACCCAAATCATTGTGTCTGTCATTGTACAAGTAACACTAAGATATACAACCTGAAGAGCTTATGAGATGTGTCTGTTAAGTCTTAATCTTGCTTTGAACATAAACATCAGGTTAATAATAAAATCCTCCAGTTTAATATGCGGGTTTTCATCTCAAAACAGGAACTGTTCCTGGAACAAGACTGCAAATGCTTTGTGCTCTTTGCAGCAGCACTGGTGGTTCCTGTAGTGTTTTAAGATCTTTTCTTTCCCCCCCCCCTTTTTTTTTTGGGGGGGGGGGGGCATGTGAACATATCCCTTCTTTTCCTCTCCTTTTTGGGTTTCTCTGGTAAGTTGTGACCAGGGTGTGTAACAGAGTTTGTGTGAGAGGTGGCAATGGGGTGCTCATGGAAAAGAGTAACTTCAAAATGCAGAGCTGCATAGGGAAAAACATGTCAGGGATATATTTGCATAGAGTGTTAGGTCTCTGTAACATACCTGAAGTGGGAAAGAGAGTTCCATGTCAGAACTTTAGTACCTGAGTTGCTTCTCTGGTGTGTTCGTTCTTAGAAATAATAAGGTGATTGTGACCCAAGGAGCTCTTCCATCTTACTTAACATAGGAGCTTTTGGGGGAGAAGAGGTTTTCTGTGCTTCATAGATATGTCAGCACTGATAATGAACTGTATGAGTCTCACTGCAGGAGAAGAAAATCCTTGTGAGATAAGCACAGAGGAGCCTGGGAACAGTGGGTTTACCATCTACTTGCTCTAGGTAGCAGTAGAGCCATTTAAGGGTTGAGGGATACTTGTATGGACTGAGGATACTTGTATCTGTTTCCAGACTCTAAACAAAAGAGGCAGCTTGCCTGTGTGGTGGGCCAGGATCTTACATTTTTGGTTGAGGCAAGGAAAAATAATATTTTCATCAGAAATCTCTGAGTCTCCAGCATTATCCTATACCCTAGGTGGGTAAAGAGCTTTGTGCTCTTCCTCTGTGCATGCCATAATTCCAGCTTGCTCTTGAAGAGACAATCAAATAATTCACCCTGGAAAGCACAATGACACTTAATTACAGTTTGAGCAAGACCAGTTATGGTCCTTTGTGGCCTAATTTGCTCCTCCCAGCAAACCATCAATGCCTCAAGGCTGAGCCTGTTGCACCCAGCAAATATTTGTTGCTTTTGTTGCTATGTTCCAAAGCCCTCCCCATTCTAGGTGATGGACAAATGCAATCTTCTCTTCCCTGAAAACACCAAAGGAAAGAGAAAAATCTTTTGCAGACCAACCACTGTTTTTTTTTTTTTTTTTTTTTTTTTTTTTTTCTTGAACCACATTCTAGTCTGGTCAGCACTCAAGTGTGGAAATGTGTGGTGCTGTGGTTGAAACAAGGGATGTGAGTCACGAGTCCTGAACTTGTAAATACCTTCCCCTCAACCCAAAGCTGCTGCTATAACCTTGGGTAGGTAGCATGACCTGACAGTGGCTCTCCTCGCTTCCTCCACTCTGGGAGCCTCATCCATAAAAGCTATCAGAAAAGAGGAAGGCAGTAAATCATACTTTGTGAGTACAGGTTTAGGTTAAGGTATTTCTCTCGGGTTTGGGTGGGATTTGGTCTGGCATGACTGTACTTTGAGATCGGTACTAAATATAAAGTATGCCTGATAGACCTTAACTTTATGCCCAGTGTTAGCTTTTTTTTTTTTTTTTTTTTTGTGCCCTTGGCCACTTCAGCTTTTTTTAGGGCTCAGAAGCAACAGGCTTTGTTATGGATCCGCACTGTGCGTTACTTCAGCCA
>NW_010325396.1:0-25896 GCF_000700745.2 Antrostomus carolinensis | reverse complement strand
TTGTGACTCTGGCCACTCTTTCAGGAGGTGTCTGTAACCCATTGCTGCATTTTCCTGCTAAGGCAGGGTTAGAAACAACATGCAACTCCCCGCTGAATGGAGTGTGATACAAATTATTTTAATAGCTCTGTCTTTGATGTTGGGATGAGCTCTTCGTGTCACCTGCTTCATGTCTCCATATCATTTGGGTACCTAAGCTGAAAAAGTGGTATCAGGCATGTGAGAGCTGGATAGTGGGGATGTGTTCAGCACATTATTGGCTGGTTTCTCCAGGGGTAAATTGGAAGCCTACCTACTTCTCTTCAGTGTATTCCTGCACTCATCTTCAAACTAACTTGACAGAATGCTCCCAGAGGACCTATCCTTGGTTTCAAGCAGTGCCATGCACAGTTAGGACTGTGAACTCGGGAGTAGTGTCTGCAGACGTGCATGCCTTGGGAACCTATCAGTACTTGATTGTATTCAACTCAGTATTCTGAATAAAGAAGCTACAGTAGCCTGGATTACTGCAGCTATTACTCTTACTGCAAAGCAATTCTTGTCTGTATTTTAATTCTGTAGGAGATCTGGACACCTTTTTCCACATGATTTTGTTTTGGCTCAAACTTGCTTCTTTAGATGGTCTGTAAATATTTTTGCATGTTAGTGGAATTAGCTGAAGTGAAAAAATACCCTTGAAAAAATCTCAGTATTTTAACTGTGTTTTGAAACACCATTTCTGTCTGAAACTCAAAGAAAAGATGTTTTGAATTGAACAACATGTGTGTTTCAAGCCCAAGTGAAACTTACTTTGACATATTTCTTTTACCTGAAAATGAAGACTTTTGGTCATTGTTGACTTTTCCCTTGGCCATCAAGTGAACCGAAAGATTACTTTTATTGCAGCTGTTATGGTGCGGTGCATGCCATGGGCCTATTTGTGAGTTTGCCCTGGCAACCTACCTCCCTCAGGCCCTGGGGGATCCCCTGGATGGGGTTATCACACACTTGGTGTCAAAAGAAGAGCTCCTGTGCGCTCTCCTCCATTCCCACCCCATAAATCCTACTTTCTTAGCTATTTGGCTCCAATAGCCAGGGTGTCTGAGGGCATACTGGACTTCTGAAGGATTTCTTCTCCCAGTCCCTTTACAAAGCAAGGCTGGTCTCTCTTTGCCTCTGTGAGAGAGGCTCAGGCATCTTGGCTCTCATCTGAGCTTTCTGGGCAGCAATGTGGGCCATGCCTTGGCTAAACCAACAGCTTTTCCTCTGAATGTGTCAGCAGCCCAAGCTTAGCAGTGTCTCACTGTCACTGTGTGATCTGCTCCCGGCCCGTAGGCGGCTATCTTCTCGTTTGTGACTCGGGCATCAGAGTTTCTGAAGCAGGGATTAACTTTCTGTGCTGTGTCTTCCTGGTGCTGCATCAGTGAGCCCGTGACTGGAGCTTGTCGGTGGTTTAGTTTGGTTGCTAAACAATAAGAAAAAAGGCACCAAATTTGCTTATGAGAGTGTCTGTGGATTGTGTGAAGGATCCACACGTGTCTCTGCTGCTTTTAAATATTACTGCCTGTTCCTGGCTCAGGACATGTGTCCTGTTTAAAGTTGTGCTACCTCCCACATCTTAAAGCTCAGCCTAATTCCTTTTGCAGTGTGAAGCACATTGAGTGATCCCAGTAGGTTACACCTCTTGGCAGCACCACCTCACTCACGCTGTGTTGTAAACAGTCTTCTGTTGCTGCTTGGCTCATGCTTGTGCATTTGCTTTCATCATTTTGTAATTTTAGATTTGAATTTATCTGATGGACCTAAGGCCATTATAGGGTGCTCACTGCTATAATATGAGTGATTCACAATCCACAATGCAGTGATTTGCTTCTTCTCCAATAACTCCATAGAGTCATAGAAGGAGGGAGCAGAAGTGATACGAGTTTACTTATAAAGAGGCCAGATAATACACTGGATTAAGAATGGGCTGAACTGATTCTCCTTTTTAAAAAGGAGCACTAAAGAAAATAATAATTATATTCTGATTATTGGACTGCCACTTTACTAGACCTTACTTTTAAAATCCTTCTTTCTTCAGTCAACCTCATTTTCTCTTATCTCCTCATAGTTTTGGATTGCCATCATTTTAGGTGTCAGTGCTAAACTGCCAAATAGAGCCCCAGAAAATTTTTGTTGATAGGTCATTTTAATCTTGAAGATATTTAAAGAGTCATGTCATTGTCATGCAAACATATTTTGTGTTGATCATATTTAATGTTTTGATTTGAGACCTAATAACTTAAACTGACTGCATATAAAAATTAATTACAAGTTAACAAATTACTTGTTAATGATTAATGCAATAACCAGAGTATAATTAATAGTGATCATTAAAATTTAATTGCTAAATAATATAATTAGAAATAAATTATAAATTACATATTTATTGATCTGAAAGCATGATCAGCCACCATACTGCTGGTATGGGAATCTCTGACATTTCCAATACTTTATTTTTCGACACAAAACCAATATCTAAGTCCCAAATGTAAGAGTAGGAGTTAGTAAAAGTTACTTGAATATGCCTGAAAACCAGGCAGGCTTAGGTTTGACGTGACAAACTGTTTTGGAGTCTCACTAATTTCTAGCCTGTATGCTGCAGGGTAATCAGTACAATTCCCACAAAATCCATGAAGGTTTTAATGAGCTGTGACATGTTCAGCGCACAGTCAGCATGAAGCAGTGCAGTGTGAGGAAGCTTTTGGCAAAGGCTGATGCACATAGATCCTGGCTTCTGAGAAGCCAGCTGCTAATTCTGACATTTGCCCAGGGAACTCGAATAGTGGGAACTCTGTACCACCTCAATTCAGTGCTTTCTCTATAAAGTTACTGTATCCATAATTCATAAATATATTTGCTAAACAAGTTTCCCCTACTGTTGCTGTTCTAGGATACTCAGTGTAGATGTTTCTGCTAGAACACTTTTGTTCTTTATTAGAGGACAGGGATTATCCTGTCCTCCAGTTTTTCCAAGATTCAACTTTGGCAAAAGTCACTGATCTTAAAGGTACATATCCCATTGGTTTCTTTCACTTTAGCTAGATTCTGACTTTTTGTAGATGCTCACTCTTGAGGTTTTGTAGGCATCATAAAATCCTGAATCTATCCTTTTGAGAATAGACAGTGACATCCATAAACAAAATTGGGGAGAAAGGTGACTACTCATTTGAGGCCAAAGAAATTATGTTCATTTCAGATTTCAGCATCCTAAACGAAATACTTCTGACTGAGAGCTACTTTATTTTTTTTTTAATTTGTTGGTCAAATTTGCTATGCTCAAACTTTAAAGGAATGATTTTATTTTAATCCTTTCTAAAATGTAAAGGCATATGATATATTAATCATATTCTTACAAAGTCAAAGACCAAGAAATTTCAGTAAACACTTCAGTGAAGCCAACTCTTTCTCAGTCAGATGCCATCCTCTGCTAGTCAGAATCACAGCACTGAGCTAAACCAAGAGTGAATGAAAACTCAAGCAAAATTTGTAACAGGAAGGATATCTTTTATTAGGTCAACTAATGCAGCTAAAAATAAGAAACGGACATACTTTTGTGTACGCAAACACTCTGGCATGCACATAGATGAAACTGGATTTGATTTTTGTTAAATAAACACCAATGCATGTATTGAAATTAACAGGGAAAAGGGATGGCTGCTGACAGAGGGGGCAGACTTTTAAAATTCTTAAGTACTCTTAGTTTGGTGGGTGAAGAGACATGCCCATAGCACTCTTTGAGTTGCCTGGATCCTTTAACAGTTGTTCCTTTCCACTGAAAACTTGCTGAGCAGTAGCTAAAGATTTTAGGGGAACAAACACTGGGGAATGGTGTACTGAGCACTATGGTGAAAGTAGCCCAGAAACAAGATATGGAGGCTTTCAAGAGGTTCCTCCCTTCCTTCCCCCTGCTTAAACCACACACAGAAACACATCCTAGGTGGTCAAGGAGGCATTGCCTAGAAGTACAAAGTGCCTGAATAGCACATGTATGTGATTGTTACACTGGGATAAAAGCTGGAGTCGGGACAAGGGCAGATCCCGCTGCTTCAGTGTTTGTACTTTTTGAAAAGCCAGTTTGGCAAGCAGTATAACAAGAGCCTAACAAGTGGATGGACATATGGGGAGGCAAAATAATTATGCATTAGGAAGACTGTGCAGATGTGAGCTGAAGTAAGGGCGTAACTCCATATGGCGCATTGCTGACCTTCAGTGGGTGTCTGAATGACAGTACGCGGTACGGGTCGCACCATCTGAGGGATGCTGTAGTGGGAGCGGGGCTGAAACCGGACAGAACTGGATTTACACAGATCATCTGCTTCCTAGAAAACAATAAAGCAGCTACTGACAGCTGTTGTGTCGGAGATCACCATGGTATTACTGCACCTTGCAACTCTGACACCTTCTCTAAACACTTAGTGTATACCATGTTTCAGGAAAAAAAATATTGTGACCACTGCTAAAGTGATGGTGGCCCTTAATCTCTGTTAACCCCCTGCGCAGGGAGATCATAGGTGAGTGTACAGGACACCTGATTTCTGTCCATGTTCTGTATGGTTTAAAAGCCTTTATATGTCTTTGGAGAGGAAATTAGTTAATCCTGTCAAGCAGAATATTAAAAATTCTGTGGTTAGCATGTTTATTTGAGAAACATCATGGACTTCTTTTATAAACTAACCCGAGAGGGATGTGCATGTTTGGTAGAATAGCTGTAGCACTCTGTTATTAGGAAAGTATGATGAGTGGAGGGCTTAATTCTTCAACCTAGAAATTCTTTGATGAAATACATTTGATAAATTCAAACTATGACTTATGATTTCCTTTTTCCTTTTGGTTGTTAATCCTAACACTGGATAAGAGTTTGGCCTCATTTTATCAATGGCTGCTTGAAGTGCTCAGGAGGATTTGCTCCACTATTCACCAGAAGTCTTTGATATATGAGATTGTAGGCTAACACTGATCATCTTTTGTGAGGAAGTGTCACAATACATACATCGATCATCCAAGCCTCTATCTGTCAGACTCTCCCAACCCAACCGTATTTTTCATGACACAATGCAGCGCATGGCCTTTAAATTACCCATCTGTCTGACAAATCAGTGAGTGTGGCAGAAACTGGCAGCAGTTTGACGTCGCCTATCACTTTAACTGAAGTGAAAGTAATGCAAACAGATTTATGGGATCCCCTTTGATTATAGACTATGAATATATTTGGAATTGATGTTTGTGAGAGAGACACAACAGAGAGAGAGAGAGAGAGAGAGAGGCAGCAAAGGCTTGTAGGTAAAAGCACTAGTGTTGGGTTTGCAGCTTTGCATTTACTATGAGGGAGATTGTTGAGTTCTTAATTTTTTCCCTTCACATATGTTGCATCTCAAGTGAATACCTCTGCCTTTTTTTTTCCCTCCTTTTTTTTTTTCTCCTTGGTGATTATTTAGCTGTTCTAAATTCATAACTTTATAATTATAAAGGATGAGTTTTCTTAAATGTATTTGCAGTACAGCTATCAAATATATCTATAGGATTCACTGCATAGCAATAAATATTGCAGAATTTCCAAGTGTGCTCTGAATACAGTAGAGCACAGCAGAATACAAATGGCTGTTGTAAGCTGACAAGGATGGCTTCTTGCTGCAATGCTGGTGAGGATTTAAGTTTTCTGATGAAGCAGAGCAAAGCAGTGACTTTGGATTTTTTTCATCTAATGGTTTATCTTTGTTGCAGAAGTAACCAAAACTTTGGCTTTTATCCTTTGATACCTCCCTGCAGAGGCTCTGGCCCTAGAACAGTATTGCTTTGAACCTGGTTCATAACCAAAGTATGCTGTAACAAGCCTGATTTTTTAGAAAGAGGATTTGATCCTACTTGTTGAGGCTGTTGTTTAAGTGTAGTGGTGAATTTGTGATGGTGAAAGCTGGGACTGAAAACTACTGAGTATGTCTCACATACAGGCAACAACATGCCCATTCAACAACTCTTGGCTGCAGCTGAGCTCTTGAAGCCCTGAGCCATCCAATCCAAGTAAGTGGTAAGGTGGTACTCTTTGGGCATTAGTACTTTTGTTGAATCATTTTCTAAGCTCTCTGGAGCTTACAGAAGCTCCTTTTGATACTTTGCTTGACTTTCTTCAGAGAAACCATAAACTTAAGTGATTCCTTTCTTTTCAAATAAATAGGTTTTTTTAACAAAGGTGTAGGCATTGGAAATCACTTAACAAAATGGATAGTTGTGGTTCAGCTGTGACAGGTTTTGACTACTGGGTTTTGCTTGGGGGGTGTTGGCATAATCTTGAGCTGAATTTAGTTTCAGCCTCTGGCTGCGTTTCGTGCCTCTGTGGGTCTTTCAAAACAATGGAGGGAAGATGGCTTCTGGGGCAGATATTTTCTAAACAAACCAAACAGGTTTTTCGCTTTTCCCCTAGCTAGCGTTTGCCTTGGAAAGGGAGAAACAGGTAACATTCTCCTGCTTGATAAACTGTAGAGGCTTTCATTATGTTGGTTACTACATGGAACAAAACAGGCCTGCTGCACAAAGGAAAAGGTGCTGGCAAATGGAGTTCATCACTGATGGGATAGGTACTTTCCAGCCCACAGTTACTTATTTAGAAACCACATCCTAGCTCCTGTAAATGGGCTATTGGCAGTGCCACTCCTGCATTTTCAGGGAGTCTTCATCTCTAGCCTTTGTACATGATGATGAGACACACTTTTACTTCCAGGCGCAGGCTTCTGCCAAGCTTCTGGCAGCTGGTTTCTTGCATAAGCATCTCTTCCCACCTCCCTAGGTGAGAGGTGAAGATGGTGATGCCAAGTGTTGCATCTCCTCACACAAGGTTGTGTCTGCAGGATTTCATGAGGCCTCTGCAGAAACAGTGCGGCAGTTTGCAACAAAATTTAGGGCTCATGGGCAGGAACAAGTACAGCAGACAACAGAGATCTTGGTGTCTGACTGAGGTTGCCATGTAGGTTTTGAAGTGCCCAGGAGCCTCTGGATGCTTCCTACAAGGGAAGGCTAGGTGGTCTTTGGGGTCTGTTTGTCTCTCTTCCTGTTTGGAACTTGGTTAGTGGGAGCCTATGCAAAGCTTTGTTTTGGCTGAAGCAAACCCTGACATATTTGCATTTAGCCCCTAGCAGGCTAGGACATTCACAGTACTTGCTGGTTTTTTGAACCCAATCTATTCCTGTTTAACAGTCTCCATCCACAGTTCTCCCATTAGATCCTGCCTGCCTGCATCCCACATCCATTCTGGAGACAGTGTACACTCATTGGAGAGCCCTGTGTGCAAGTCCCACACCTTGTTGGTGTTTGTGAGGGAAGCCAAATCTACATTTGGAGCACATAAGACAGATGTACTGTCCCAGTGTAGTGTTCAACGCATGGACACCAGCTAGGTTAGCATCACAGTGAAAAGGAAAGCTACAGCTGGTGTCTTTGCTAAGGTTGTTCTTCTGGTATAATCCTGTCTCTGCTATGCATTTTTTTTTTTTCAAGCACAGTTTTGTCAGTGAGGGATCTCACCAAGGCAGGCATGACTTTGGTAGAGCCGTGGCTTTAGGCATGTTCTGCATGGCTCTATTAGCAGAGCAGTGGGCACGTGTGAGCAAAGTCACATGGAGGTCCCTTTCAGTTTAAACTAGTTCTAGGCTATTCTCTGTAGGCAGGAGCTCTGAAACTTGAGGAAAGCATTGGCTTCTAGTGCTGTCCTTCAGTACAGCGTGGTCTGAATGTCATGTCTAGGACCCAGTGAATGATACCAGATTAAGATCTCTAAGCATAGCCTGGCCCCTCTGCTTATAGTCCCTTTGGCTAGCTGCTGATGAGTCAAAACACCTTCTTTTCATGAATAATGAATTTTTCTTTACCTCTAGGGAAGATGCATAAACTTCACTCGGGTGAAATCGGATGGAACTTCTGCCCCTTACAGCCCACCGCCAAAGCTGCCGCAGCGCGATGATGTTCCTCTCAACAACGCTCCAAGGAATCTTTCTTCTCCCGTGTCTCTGCAGCCCCCTTCCAGGCAGCCACCTCCTGGACCACCCCCATCCCGAGCCCCTCCTGGACCTCCTCCTTCACGTCCACCCCCGCAGCCCATGGCTTAGAGTGCAGCAAAACCCTGATCGACAAAACACGTCTCTGCTGAACACGGCATATTTATTGAGTATTGGTTTACAGTTAAAGATATCGGAATTTGTTGCTGGTCAGCAAAAAAAGAAGAAAAAAAAAAAAAAAAAAGAAAAATTGCCAAGTGTCAATTTTAGTGTATGAATATATTTATACCACACGTGCTGAGTAAACATTCAGTGGATAGATTCAGAGCTATGGGGTATAGAAACAAACCAAAATGATCATCTAGATACAATAGCAGATTTTGTATGTATGCATTTGAAGACCTATTTACATGTGACATTTGTCTGACTTGGTATGTCAGATCATTCATTAATAACTTTAGCCGGTACATGTGCATCAGTTGTTTTGATAGCTGCCACCTGCAAGTTGGTTAAACATAGTTCATTGAGGAATTTGCTTTCTTTTCCCCAATAGTACTGCATCCAGATGTTAACATGGAACAATAATTGCAAAGATAACTTTCTGCCTTCGGTTCTGCAGGTGGAATTTCCATGAAAGTTTAT
Source organism: Antrostomus carolinensis (assembly GCF_000700745.2). Lineage (NCBI taxonomy): Eukaryota > Metazoa > Chordata > Aves > Caprimulgiformes > Caprimulgidae > Antrostomus > Antrostomus carolinensis. The sequence continues at coordinate 17,248 of NW_010325396.1, read as the reverse complement.
AAGACTATAACAGTAATGAGGTAAAATTAGACTATGTGCCAATAATCTAGCAACAGTAATCTAGCATAGAAGAGAGGTATCTTTTTCTCCTGAGAAAATCAATTCTGCGCCTGCCGTCTCTGTGTATGTTTAGACTTGGTTGCATAGGATAGCCACTGAAGGCCAGATACTGGTTCTAGAAATCCAAACCTTGAACAAGACCTGGGTTCAGATATGTCTAAAGCTCAGAGGAATTTTGAGAAAAACATTTTGGCTAGTTTTCATTTACAGAAAACATGATCCAAAATGGAGCAAATATACATGCAATTTGAGCACGAATGCTGTAATATGCAAACAGCATGTGTTAGTTATATCAGCAGCATTGAGGGACTGATTCCATTGCTTTTTAATTAGATAAATTTCCTTTTGATCTTACTGCCAAACAGAACTCAATCCTCTTGTGATTCAAATTGAATTCCTCTATGAGCAGCTCTTTGTTTAGATGACCCAGATCTCACTAATATGTAACCTTGCAGTCTACCTGTGGTTGAGAGGCATGGCGTGATGTGTCAGTATGAGCTTTTATCCCTGTTTTATATAAGGTTTGGCTAGAGGATTTCCCAAACATTATGACTGCTCACCCATGACCTCAATTCTGTGTGTCATCAGAAAGTGATGTGAGCACCCACACAGAGGTGGGAATTTATGACGCGGGACTGTGGGACAGCCCATGAATAGTGTGTTCACTAAGCAATACCTGAGTGGGTTGTGCCCAGATCATTCCCTAGTGAATGAACCTGAGCTTGCTTTTTCTCCACCACTACCTATCATATTGTATTGGAGAGGGTGGCTGCAAATCCCTATGCTGGTTTGCTTTGGCACTGGCTGTGTTATTAGGATAGTTGTAGAAATAATGTTTATGTAGCATTATGATACTGCATATACCTATCCCTCTGTCTGTGTGTGGGTGTGTAGCACATCACAGTAGTTAGTGGCACATAAGCCCAAGATAAAACACTAACTGCATCATGCAGTTACTCCAGATGTAAGGCCTCTTCATGCAGTTGTTACAGGCATATGAAGTTGCACTGGTACAAATAGAAATCAGGCTTACTCTTTCCAGTGGAAGTCCTGCCTGCAGAACACCATACCAAGCTCTTATCGGTCTATGCTGATCACTGTGACATACCATGTATATGCAGCTGAGGCTGTCAAAGATAAACTCAGAAGAACCACAGAGCCTCTTTCTCCTCTTGCACTGCTCTGCTCTCGAGTTATGCTCTTACCTCATGCATATTGGTGCAGGTAGTGGAATCACACTCATGGGTGCCAGCTGGCCTTAGAGCTGGTCCTAATTTAGGCCTGAGCCAGCAAAGCACTTACGCATGCATTAAAATGTCCTGCAGGTCAAGAGGAACATCCTTATGCCCAAGTATTTTGCTGACCTGTGACTTCATTGTGATCGGAAAGGAGAACTGGGATGTACTCAACCCTATCCTCATTCTTTTTAGTCACTTGAATAGGGTCTGCATAATTTGGTCCATAAGAATGGATATCTGTTTGGAGGAGAGAGAAGTGTGTGTGTATGTGTGTGTGAGTGTATCTGTCTGTGTGTGGGAACTGTGTAGGTTTTTGTTTGGTTTCTCTTCCTTTGCAAAAATTGCTGGGAGAGTAGCACTCCTATGAATGGAAAGGCCATTTGCAGCCAGTGTGACACACAGTCATCACTTATTTATCTCCGTTTCTTTCAGTTGAAAGGTGAAACTAAAACATCTTTCCTCTGCAGTTCTGGTGAAGCTCTACTTTTCACACCAGTGAAAGGAACTGGATGACTGCAGTGAGAGGTAGGAACCTGGAAGTGGGGGAAGGTGCTTTACAAGCTGAGATAATTGGCTGATATGATTTTGGTCATATGGAAGCCTACATGAAATAAACTTGCTGGGTCTACAACCAGTGTGTACGTACAGTTGAACCTAGCAGCCTCTCATGTTGGCTATCTAAGAATATTTAGCCAACAAATGCTAACCAGGAATTGAAATAGCAGAGGGTAATAAAACCGATTCCCCTGCCAGGACAAAACATGGCGTTTGTTTAGCTGCTTCTGGGAGTGGGGCAGGCCACTGCTCTGTAGATCCCAAGTCTCTTACCAGCAGGCAGTGATGAGATCAAAACAATTGTGGAACTCTCAAATGACATAACAATAAAGGGAAAACTTGCTTACAGATCTAGTATCTGCTAATAAAGTTGAATTGATGGGTCAGGAGTAAACTTTAGCTACTAAAAATGCCTGGAAACCAGGTTTTGTATCGTCTTGCACCTGTACAGCTCTTAAAAGGGGTCAGTAGAGTTGTTGCAGTTTTGCATTGATGTTAATGTTGGTAGAATTTGACTCACTTCCAGTGAAAATGGAAGTGTTGGTTTAGGGAGGGCTTCTCACCATCACACGTCCAACATGTCTGTTGTTTGCAGTTGAGGGGAATATTCTTTGCCAGAGTAGCCAGTCTTGCAGAGATAACAGATTCTAACAATTTCTGCATAACTTGCAAGTGCAGCGAGGACAGGAGTGCTTTGGGCTTCCAAGGCGATCAGATCTGTATATGATAAAGCAGGAAGCACCATGAATTTGAAAATTAGATTCAGCATAAATGGAGTTCTCAGCATTTTCACTATATAACATTAAGTGTTCGGTATGTACTTCAAGTTTTGGCTGCAGGTCCTGTGATGGGAGCACTGCAGGTTTAGTTTGTCAGTAAAGTGGGAAGAAGAGAAAGTGAACCTGAACTGAATTGCCTTTGCAAAGGTGGGGACAGTGAATATGCTGCACTGGCTACAGAAGAGCCTTTTGGTTGTGTAGAAACATACCCATTTGCAGTGATCTCAGGCACTGTAATGATGCAGTAGGAGAAACTGGTTGCTATTTTACCGTATGTTGAGCTTGATCCTTACCTCGTGTAAATCAACACAGGCCAACTGAAATCAAGACAGTAATGCTGGTGTCTGTCAGCTGAGAGCTGGCTCAGAATAAATGCAGGGACAAAATCCCTCTAACTAGCTTGATATTTCAGTGTTTGTTTGAGTATGCTTGTATGTCAGTTGTGATTACAGTAGTTACACTGCTAAGAAATGTTCTCATGTGGGATGGTTCCCCTGTATTTTCCAGCATACAGTATCATTTGAAACTTGCAAAAAGTGAGTATCTAATGCTTCCCCAAATCCAAGAGAAAAATGTGGATTTGGGGGACCTTTGGCTCACACTTTGCACAGATGTGAAATGACACAAGGTGCAAAGCAGCAGGGAGGGAAACTGCTTGTGTTTAAAGCTGATACAGACCACATTGATCAAAGCATGTTTATGGCCATCTTTCAACCTCAGTGCATGTATTGCCATCTGTGGGAGTAGCCTGCAGAGCAGACGGTCCTAAATGTAAAAAGGAAAAAAAAAAAAAAAAAGAAAGGAAAAGAATCAGCTCCTCATCTGAATGAGAGAGCTTAACAATGAATGACATTATTTCATGAACTGTACCAGTTCAAATGCATGTGCACCTGGTGCTCCTAATGCTTTTTACTCCTGTTGGTCTTTAGACAACATGATCAGTAATATGCTTTCTGTCTTTAATTGTTTGCTGTTTTTATTGTTGTTATTTTGTTGTTTTTTAAAAAAACACATTTCACTGAGAAAACAGCCCTACTTCTGTAAATATAGAGTTTAATTTGGAGGAGACAACACACTTCAGGATGTTACTGCTGGACAGTTATTTATTAAAAGGGGCTTAAGGTGAATAAATACAGGTGGCTCAGGATACATGCATGCAAGTGTGATAATGCAGTATAGCATTTTCAGTTCTCTGTAGTTTTTGGGGAAGGGGAATTTTTGGATCATCCTAGTTTGTTTAGAAGTTTGTTACTGATCTGATACTTTTGAATAATGCAATAGAGATTTCTAACATATAACAGTGCTTGAACAGATGTGTAGATTATGATAGATTTTTCTTTGGGGTGGGAGGGGGTAGTGAAGGAGAAATGTTTTAGTTTTTAAGGGGAAAAAAATGTACTGTACTAAACGTTTTTTAGGAAAAAAAAAATGTGTTTTCAGAAACAGTGGGGATGTGGGCTGATAGACAGCCGGGGCATTGAGATGAGGGACAGGGGAAGCAGTTGGATTTTTGAGGGGCAAAGAAGTTTTACATGGGGTGTGGGTTTGTTACTGGTACATGTGGTACAGATTTCTGCAACTGACATGCTGCTTCCATGTTATAATCATATAATCTTTATGCATTTTATGCGCCTGCTCCATTTTTCTGAGAAAACCTTGCAAATGTAATGCCTGCATGCAAATGTGGGAGATGTAGCCAAGTTTTATAATCCAACATAATGTAGTCTTAATGGATTCAAAATCAACAATAAAAGTGCTTACTGGTTAAACACTACAGAGAATTTCATTGTAGAGTTATTTTCAGAGGGGATAAGCTTGTCTGTACCTGGTTTCTAATCATTCCAGCCATCTAATCGTCAGGAGGACAGGAGCTTGGGCTGTCAGAACTCCTATCACCAAGTTGCTGCTGATTTGTTATTTGACTAGAGACAAGGGTATGTTCTGTGCCTCAGTTTCCTGTTTCCAGTCTAAGAATTTCAGTCTTTGCCTAATTCAAAGGTCAAGGCACCATGTTTTGGAAGTCCTTTTAGAACTCGGGTAGCAGGGTAGAAATGCTGGGTAAATTCCACTGAAGTTAGTGCTCAAACATTGTTTGACAGATGGGGCAGCATCTGAACTTACTGCTGCTATCTTGAAGAGAACTTGTCTAAGGCATAGAAACTGTTAACAAAGTAAAAGCCATGCAAGATAAGATGCTAGAGCTCAAGACATTAGCAAATAGAAATTCTATGGCAAATCCTACACCTATGAAAACACTGAAGTCACCAGGCTCTAACCAAGGTCTGTAGTCAAACACAACTACTGATTTTTATGAGTCTTGCCTGAAGGACGCAGGACTGGATCCTTCCATAAGACTCCTTCCTTCACTGCCCCTGAAATTGAGGGGTTTTTTTTCCCTCCTTGCTGCTAATGCTTCCTCTGTATCTCTTCAAGCCCCATTGAGGATTGGAGGGAGGCTGGTGGAAACATAGGACAGGCAAGAAGGTCAACAGAGGTAGGCCACAAAAATCTCCAGGCCCAGCAGGCTGCAATTATGGGTAACCAAGGCTGCTGCAAAGCTGCTGAGCTGTGCTATGCACTCTGTCTGCCCAGCATGGCAGCCACAGCCCATGTGCAATGGGAAAGGAAGCTGGTCCTTGCACACATGCAGCCCCCTGAGCCCACGTGAGCTTCATCTGCAAAAACAGTGGGCACTGATGCTGGGGGGTCTGGTAGCCACATGAAGTCATCATGGCAAAGCAGGTGGGAGCTGTGTGGTGGCTGAGGGGGGCACCTCCCTGCCTCTTGCAGCTCCAACTGTCCATGCTGCTAATGGGAGCCAAAATCCTTCGCCTGGAGCTGTGCTCCTCCCTCCTAGAGTCAGGGGCTCTGACAAAGAGGCTTGCTCTCATTCTGCTCCCCAGGCTGGCAAGACAATACTCACCCAGAATGGTTTTGTGGCCTTCACTCTTTTTTGTTCCTCCATCTGTTTCTTACACGAAAGGCAGGCTCGAGGCTCTCGAAAGGGATCAGCTAAACAAAAGTGATCCTGGAGCCAAGGCTTTGGGCATTTTTGTTCTGTATTAACAAAAATCCAACACTGGCTGCAGCTGTGGCTGGTTGGCTCTATGCATGCCTGGGACAACAAAATTCAGATTTGACCTGAACTTCCCCAGAGACTGGGAATGTGCAGATCCAGGGTTTTGGTTACGGATTTCTCTATAAATAGCCTCTGATGCTGATTTAGCATCTTTCATCAAACATACTTCACAGTCTCAGGAGTGGCATTTACATGTGAACATACACCAGCATACCCTATTTGGCTGCATGGAAGTCAGCAGCAAGAATTTTACTGGCTTCAGCAATCTGAACCAAGAACTGAAAAAAAATGCCCTTTTCCCCTATCCTCCCATTCCTTAAGAAACCACAGGCAGAGCATGTTGCCCATGCTTGGAAGTTGTCTGATCTTCACTCTGAATGTGCTTTGCCCATCTCAAGCCTCAAGCTTCATCAGTTTCTGCAGCAAAGTTCCCTGCACATTGAGGACCCTTCTTTTCACTGCAAGGGAGGGCACACTGAAAGTTTCCTAGCCAGGTATTACTCTGATTTCTGACTGCAGCTCAGAAGAACTGTGAGACAATGAGATGAGAATTCCCTTAAAGAAAGGGAACATCCTGTTGAAAGGTTTTGCCTGTGACATAGATTGAGAAATGTTTCCTTTTAAGCTTTCAGGGGTGCAAGATTGTTGTGCATGGATAAATACTTCACTGAAGATCCTTAGATAATCCCAACTGTGTCTCTGCCACACAGTTCACTGAAGTGAGCTTTCCTCATGGCAGCCTATGACTGCCATGCAGCACCTGAGATGCTCTTTGTCCATCCTGGTGTTCTCCTGCATCCTGCAGAGCCTCTGGGCCATGATTTTTGGATGCAGACTGTTTCTTCATAATAGAAATGGGGGCCCTGAAGAAATGTCCTAGGTCCTGTGACCCAGAACACATCAAATTGGAGGTATACACTTTTCCCTCTGATGACAGAAAGATACAGATTTAGAGCATGAGTCTTCCCAGAGAGCACAGGGGAACATAGCAGTCAAGATGTATCCACATGTAATAAACACACATGTGTTTGACAGAGGTTGCTAAATAAAGTGACTCTTTCCTTATTGATCACAGCTCATGCACTGCTAAGGTAAAATATTAAGTTCTCTCAAATGTTTTCTAGTATCCATTTTTTCAGTACGTAGGAAGATGTTTTGAGCTGAAAACAGTAGTCCCAAGATTCCCCATTGTCATCAAAGGCTTACTTGGCCAACTAAAACCAATGGGAAAATATGGCAAGCATATGTGGCAGCTTATCCTCTTCAAAAACAAAACTGTGGCTGCTTTGTGCCTCTCTTCCCTTGTGCCTGAGGAATAGCTTAGTTAAAAGTGAACATGCCTAGATGTAGGTGTTCTGTTCAGCTTTAGGGGGTTTTTTCTATTATTTTCTGGATTTCTGTTTCACCTGTGTAAGGCGTGTTGGGATCTTCAGTGTTAAGGGGATGCCAGTGCAGTGGTGATGCTGTTGGGCCTGGTGCCAGTTGGGAAATGCTGCAATGCCCTCAGCAGACAGGTGCCTTCAGAAGGTAGTTAATAGCTCTTACAAACCATTATCATCATCATGGTAGACTTGAGTCTACCATGGGTCACCAGGAGCCACCTGCTCCAGGAATGCTCGCAGCTTTGTTTGAGACAACACGAGTGACAGTTACAGAGACTCTGGTGGGGTCTGTCTCTTCCCAAGCTCACAGGCACAGCCAGGTACCACCAGTACCTCACAGCATTTGTCCTTTTCTAGAGGAAATGTGGGCAGGGAGAAACTGCAGCTCTCTGCAGGCTCTGGAGTTTCCCAGCCCTGTCTATTTTTTGCCAATACTAATGGTTTCTGCATCGCTGAAGTGACTCACAGGTCAAAATAGGAAATAGCTCACTTCCCTCCCAGCCACGCAAAGGAGCAGATCTGCCTCTAACCCAGGCCAGCTGAACCCAGCACCACCCTGGGAAGAGCAGGCAGGATGTTTCCCAGGTGGTCTCAACAGCAGCTCTGCCATGGTCTCCTGGAAGACTTATCTGGAGGGTGAATTTTCTGCATCCCATGTTAATCCTGTTCTTCTCCTTTTCCTGAGCCAGGTGATGGTTGTCTGCTCCCCAAGGGCCCGAGCTGCACTCTGCTGGTGCCAAGAGGGGCTCAGAGGAGTTGACAGAATGCTCCTGGGTTCACCAACTCTGCACAGTCATTTTTGTGGGGTGGCACAGCCAGCATTAAGCCTTTCCTTCCCTCCTGTGATGCTACTGCAGGCAAATCAGGCTGTGGCTGTTTCTCTGCCCTCCATTTTGTGCCTCGGTTTCCCTTGCTGTAAGGACGGAGCACAGCTTCTGGCTGTTTGAACAGCTGTACAGCTCAGCACTCCTGGCCAGGCAGCTTCTACAGCTGCAGCTGTGGTGGCTCTTCTCAGACTCAGCAGCAGACAGCTTTCATCTCTGGGTACCTTTGCAGTTCCCCCTGGGGCAGAGGAAAGAGGCAGGAGAGGCTTCTGGTGCTGGTCATGCATATGACTCACATCTGGCATTCCAGTATTTTTCGTAGTTCAGCAGCAGCCCCAACTGAACAGCAGGAAATAAGTGTAAAAATAGCCTGTCGGTGTGTTTGCAGCCAAGCAAAGTGCATGATGTCTCTCTGCCAGGATCTGGCTCCAGCACACCCTTTCCTAACCAGGTCTTTGTGAGCTGCATGAAGAGGACAAGCTGTGAAGAAGCACTTGCCCTCACAAGTCTGCTGCTGTTCAGACATTGGGTTGGGGGCAAATGTCAGCCCCCAGAGCCTGCTGGTTTTTTATTACAGGGTTGCCTGTGAGCCCCAAGATGCTCTGTCACTGCCTGTCTTTCAGCACAACAAAGAGAGAGGTGATTGAAGCTGCCCTGGAGGCCATGCTCTGAACAGAGCTCTTCTATGACCCAGGGTGGAGGAAGGGGCCATAAGCAATCGCAGCCCCACTGTGCTCCTGCCACCCTGTCTTGGTGTCCCCCCAAGTGCTCTCGCTGCCTCACACCTCCCCTGCTCCTCTGCTGACGGGTGAATCCCCCCAGCACTTCCTCCTGCCTCATCGAGGGCCCTGCAACATGCACAGCATTTCCCCCTCCTCGCCGGTGGGAACCTGACCCTCTGGCTGCGCACCGCAAGGAAATAATTAATGTGTGTTTGTCCAGTGAGGGCTGACAGAGCCTCTCCCAGCATGGACACTGGGAGACCCTAATTGATGCCAGCCAGGAGATGTTCCTTGGCAGGGCTGTCACCTGTAGAGGGGAGGACACGGCACACAGGTGCAGGGACATTCATTGAATGGTTTGGGTTGGAAAGGACCTTAGAGATCATCTAGTGCTATGCCCTTAGAGATCATCTAGTGCCAAGCCTCTGCTAGGGTTGCCAACCACTAGATCAGGCTGCTCAGGGCTCCATCCAACCTGGCCTTGAATGCCTCCAGGGATGGGGCATCCACAACCTAAATCTTCCCTCTCTTAGTTTAAAACCATTTCCCCTTGTCTTATCACTATCTGTCCATGTAAAAACGGCACCAGCCCATTTGGGCTGCAGCTCCCTGACAGCACTCAGCCCACTGGTAAGGGCAGCACAGGGCTCCCCAGGACTGAGGAGGAGGCCGGTGGCCATGGTGGTCGGGGAAGCAGGCCTGGCCAGGCTGCCGCTGGAGGGCAGGACTCGACAGAGTATTTCCAGCAGCGGAGCAGCCCACTTGGACTTCTCCAGAGCAGAGTGGGAAACTGGCACTGCTTTTAAACAAACAAATCTATTTCAGGCTGGTTTTGCTGTGGAACGCCTACTTAAACCAGCAGTTCCAGCTCCAGCAACAGCCTCTTCTACAGCCCACAAAGTGAACGTGCTGTCCAGGTGCTCTCTGTTCCTCTGTCCTGCCAAGGAGCAACTCCATGGCATTAAAACTTGAGGCCACATCACTGCCGTTCTCACTCTGGTTCCCCTCACCTTTACCACCAACCAGCATAACCCTTGAACTGTGTGAGCCTCTGCAAGCTTGAGGTCCACGTGCTCAGCTGGGACCTGCACAGTTACTAAGCAGGGAACAGCTTGCTGCTGGAAATACGATTGCCCTGGTTGGTCAGATTGCTTTTGTCCATAGTGTTACATGTCTGTAATCTCAGAAAGGAGTTTATGCAGATATATATCTATTCGATTGACCTGCTTCACAGACACCTGTGCACATACTCACATCAGGAGAGAGAACTGCCTTTTGGTAGAAATGGAAATTGGAAATGGTAATTGTAAAAGTCCCCTGGGATAAGAGTTTTCATTTGTTTTGTAGTTACCATCAACTTGTGATGCAACACAGGACTTTTCCTGCTAGTACAGGAATATTGCCTAAGTCTTTGCTGAGATTCCCATAAGCTCATAGGACCAGAACTGGACATGGCTGACCTAGCAAAAGCTTCTGCAGCAATGTGATGCTTTGCCTAATGCCCAGCATTGGAGCAGATGTCTGTCTCCTAAGCCGACAGCATCTTTTGTTACACACTTGCACCAAACTAGAACTCTGCAATTAGAAATGATCTGATGGCTAAGGGCTCCCACTGAGGTTCAGTTCTTGGACCTGGAAGGGTTCAGCATTTCTGGGCCATAACTGCAGCTACATAATTGCTGCCTCGTTGTCCCACTACTCAGTGCTCTTCATTTCTACTGCAGGCTGACTGGTGAAGGAAGCTTGGAGCAGGCCTTGGGGCTGCCACCTTTCCTCCTTCCAGCACGCACAGATCTCTGCCACAACCAGTACCTCCTCAGCTCCTTCCTGAGCCCTTGCCATGGTCAGTCCGTCTTTCCAGGCTCTGTCCTTTACCTTCCTCACAGCCACTCATTCCTTGGCCATGCCTCTGCCTCTTGCAGCCTCCACACAGAGCTGGGCTGGTAATGCAGCAGTGTGCATGAGCCTGTCCCGTGTTTTCTACACTGCACTTTTCATATAGGCATACTCACTGGCGAGCTGTCACCTGGTTGCTATGTCACTATCAAAGAGACACAGACCAATTCTGAAACACGTGCCGCGTAAAATCCTCCAGCCAGACAAGCCCTATCAGTGCTCTTCTGTTCTTGCACCTAACTGAGCTGATCTATGAGCTGATGACAATGATTCTGTGTCTGAAATGCTCAGCCCTCATTTATCACCTTTGTGACAAAAACTGGTGCTGAAAATAACCCACAGTTTGGGACATAAGGTAGTCTGTTGAGACTCACAGTGTCTCATTCTGCAATTGAGACACTGTGGTGCTGTTAGTCTGGCTCTTGGCTTGTTTTGATTTCTTGCTCTCTCCATGACCTCGAACACATCCTCTCTGGTTTGACCCAGTGGACTCTTACCACCTCAGTATCACAGAAGGGCTGGTCTTAGATTGCCCACCCATATCTGGCAAAGGTCTCCAAGAAAAAAACTTGAACACTTGGAAGATTTTCAACTAACACAGCTAGACCACAGCCCTCAGCTTAAGGAGAGCTGGCTGTTTTAGCAGCACCACTGCTATTTTTAGTGCCTTTAATGCAGACATCTTCTCTAAGATTATTTGCCCTGTTTTCTGTTCTTGTAACTGCAAAAACAATTTGTGAAATATGATGGTTTCTCGTAGAAAGCAACAGCCATTGTGTAAGCACACAATAAAATACAAAAATGAACAATTCCCCCCTCCACGCACATTCCCAGGAGTTGTGAATTTTTCAACAAGTTACAGACGCTGGCATCCCGGTGAAGGGGAGGATGTGTAAGTGGCCACATTGCTGTTAGATCTGGCTCAGCAACCTGTCTATACCTTGAATGACACAGGCAGACCCACTTATCAAAGCCCTACTCCTGCCCATGAGCACAAGTGAGGGCTCATATGAAGTGTCCCCAATGGCCTGCTTAGGTGATGAAGATCATAGGTACTTGAGTAGAGACTGAACACCATGTCCCCAAGAGAGGAAAGCCATACTTCATGTCTCTTTGCCTCTGTTTCCCTTTGTCAAGATTTTGAGACACAGATGCCTTTGCTATGTCTACTAAGACATCTGAATGTGTGCAACTAGAGGTCTGGATACCAACTGCAGTGCCACTCCAATTCTGCAACAGTGGGAGGGGAACCAAAGTCAATTGAAAGGCCATGCATCTGGCTCAGCACTTACTGCAATCATTAGGAGAGCTTCCACCAGTTTCACAGGTGACAGAGGAACACAGAGAAACATCTGCACCCAATGGAAAAGTATCCTAATGTATCAATCCTACGCCTGTTTATTTTGATGACAATGTCATGACAATATTGCTCCCTAATAGTCTGTGAGCTCTTTAAACCAGGGATTGCTCTTTGTCTCCCTACGACAAATGCAGAAGGACCATGGTCTGAAGTGGAGTGTTATAGGCCTTTGGTAGTAGGGCCCAGGCACAGTACTATTGTGCAGTGTTCCCAGACTCTGCCATTGAGTAACTACAAGCCATCGTTCCTGGCCTAGCCGAACAAGTAGCACCTCATGGAGTCTTCAGTGTAGCCAGCTCTAGGTTAGAACATGGTTATTTCAAAGCTCAAGGCAAATCTAGCTGTAGAGAAGAATATGAAAAAGAACACTAAATGCAATCAAAATGAGGTATATAAGCAGACAATGAGTCTATGCTGAAGCTGGATGTTCCCTGAAGCACTAGTATTACCTCTAAGTTTACCAAGAATCGGAAGTGACACCATGTTCTCTTTTTTTTTAACCTTAACCTCCTTTAGCATATATCACTCCACAATGCTTGAGCTCTGTGGGATCTCAAGCCAACCAGATGTAGCTGCTACTGCTGGGGCAGTCCTGCATGATCAGTATCAGGATGAGCTTGTGATGGGGCCTGCTGGTTCAATTCCTGCCAGAGAGTGAAGCAAGTCAGCAGGGTCTACAAAGGATGACTCCATCACTACTAATAAGTGTGTAAAACCTGGAAATGGAGAATAACATATTTTACCAAGAAAGGCTGTCTGACATGCCAATCAAAGCAAGCAGTAAAGGGTATGTTGCTGCCTTACTACAAGCATCTGGACCCAAGATACTTCCAGGGACTTTTACTCTTCTTCCTTAGGCTGTTCTGTGTAAGTCCATCTCCATTGCAGGGTCACGTCAAGCAGCAGGACTGTCTTTAGTTATGTACAGACACCTAGTACTTATTCCATCAAGAACAACACACAAAATAATCCCACAGAGGTAGGTGGGGACACGCACAAGATATTTCACATGCAAACATCCAAAGGCTTCCCACATGCTGCCTCCCACCCACTCCTGGCATGTGAACTCTGATGTGGTCTGATGGGGACATCAGACATGTCCCCATCAGACCCAAGTGAGATGCTTTTGTCCATTTTGATTCAGAGGGTGCTTTCTTTGTTGGCCTTTGGGGTTAAACAAGAGCAGCAATTGCCTGCTCTGTGTGGGGAATGGTTGTTAGGGCTACCAGGAGGAATTCCTTGGCACCAGCACTAGCGAAAGAAAGGAATGAGCAGAAAAATCCTCAGTCAGAGTAAGCCAGAATCAGAGCAGAGCAGAGGCAGAGCAAGCCAAGGTGACGTTCTCTGCTGTGTTTGTGTTAGGGCCTCACCCTGGCTCTCCCCCCGGCAGCAGAGAGGCCCTGTGTGCCAAAGGTGCTCTGTAGAGGTGAAGCCGACACGCCCTTCACTGCCCTGTGCAAACCTCCGTGCAGAGTCCCCTGCAGCACTGGCCGTCCCCACTGACACCAGGACTCATCCTGAGCTATGAAGGTGCTGAGGGGAATCAAGCTCTGAGTTTTTACTCTATTGCTACTTCTGTGATTGAACACCTCTCACAACACAGAGATATGAATTTTCTCTTATGATACTTGGCACAAAGCTGCTCGTGGTTATAAAGGCAACTTGGAAAATTAAGCTGCGCTAGTGATTTTCAAATTGAAATAATCCTATTTTGGGGTCATTTTCACTTTGAAAGATGGTTCAAAGGCACAAGAGGAAAGGACAGGGTGAGCAGTGAGGTGCCTAGTGTGTGAGAACATTTTTGTAGGCTTTGGTGACTTTTTTTTTGCATTACAGATGCTCTCCTTGCTCAACACTGCTGCCATCCCCAGCTGCTCATTTTCCCAAGCTCACACCTCATTCATAAACAGACAGTAACTTTTTGTTTGGATTGGCTTGATGGCAAATTATACACAGCTCTGCCATATAATGATCTGATTTCAGGTGATGGTGAGCTGATTAGTAGGTGTAAGGGCATTAGCTCTTAGGAATTGTGAGGGCATTCAGCTGCTCCTATCTGTTTAAGTAGTGATAAACAGGAAGAAAAGAAAAGGAAAAAAAAAGGTAAGCAGTAGAATCAGGAGGTAGTGCTTGGTCTCTGGGCTTGTTTGCACAGTGGCTTAAAATCTGCAGGATGAAACTAGTGTAGCTTGCACAACGAGAGAATACAAGCCTGTCTGCAAACACAGCAGCTGCTGGGGCAAGACTGATGTAAGTCACTAGAAGGGAGGGCAAAGTGTTGTTAATAATAGGTGTAGAGCTAAAAGACTCGTAAGCAAGGGCAGTGTGTCCAGACCTGAAAAGCATAGTGCTGCATCAGTTTGGTGATTTCTTTTATGTATAAAAGAAAATTCTGCAGTTTGCTGAACTGTCTCCTCATCAGAGCTACAGTTCTATGTGGCACTACTTACAGACTGGATTGGAGAAAGTTAATAATCCTTTAGCCTTGTAACAGAATACCTCTCTCCTGTTTGGTCTGAGGAGTGAGCTGTAATTTCCTCAAATTTAAGTAGTTACGTTCTACAATTGATCGGCTTATTGCCTTGCACTAAAGTATCTCTGTGTGTTTGGTCTGTTGTTTCCACAATTATTCCACTTGAATTCCAAGTTCCTGGCTGAAAAAACCAAACAAATACAAACTTTGTGTTGTTCTTATTAGGCTTGAAAAAGTTCTATTAGAAGTGAAAGCCATGGGTAGGTGAAATTGCTGAGCAGTTAAGAACCTGGTTTCAATAAGCTTTCATGTTCCAAGGCAGACAGCTCCTGGCCTAAAACTTTCCAGGCATAGGGCCAGACTTTACAAACCTACAGATGCGAAAGGGGAAAAGGAGGCTGCCTCTGCACCCTAGAAGACTTTAGTCACCCTCAATCTAAATTAAAGTATTCTTTATCCTGCTCTCATTTGACCCAAAATAGAGCAGTCAGAGCTTAATGGGTGGTAAAAGCTTCTTGAAACAATGCCAGTAATGTACCCTTCTAAGGCTATCAGCACCTTTATTTCATGCCTTAAATATTTTTCAGGTTTGAAAATGGTTGAGCAAAATCCTGTTTGTGATTTCTTTTGTAACTTTCCTTACAATGGTTCAGTACATATGAGGAGCAGCTCCAGTGTCACTGATTCAAGCTTGGAAAGTCCCAAGGGCAGAGTCAAGAAAAGCCAAGTGCACTGGTAGCTGCTTCATTTTGTCCAGCTGAAACACTGACTTGGACCAAATGCACACGGCTTTAAAACGTGCAAGCCAAACCTGATTAAGGTGCATGTGTTACTTCTGCTGAGGTTTCTGCCTACTCTTGCTGACTGATGGCTGTGCTGGTGTATCAGCAGCAGCTGGGACTCTGCAAGCCTAGAAGAGGCCCGTGGACAAGGCCTGAGAAAGATTCACTGTGGAGATAGTCTATGGGTGTCTGTACCCACAGCACGATTGACCCACTGCCCAGGTGTTCCCTCCTGCAGATAGCTGAGAGATGACTGTACCCCACAGTACAAGCAAACAGGATCACTGTCTGAGTCAATTTCTAACCACCTTCATATGATGTTGGGCAGAGTTTCTATTGACTTTCAGTCTTGGTGTATTTGGAGTTCACTTTCCAAAAAGGAGTATTACCTGAGATACAGAAATGGCTTCTTAGGAGGGGGAGTCAGTGAGGCTTGGGAGAACCCATGCATCATCTTCTGCCTCCTCCTTCATGACTTGACCTCCATATGATGAATGAGTTTGAGGCAGGAGCAGCTGGCACAGCTCATTCTGTTGGGAATAGCCAGGGCAGCTTCCCAGGGTATCAGGGACCTTGTTGGGTTAAGTGAAATAGCAGTGGGTGGGAAGGAAATAAGAGAGGCCCATAGTTTGGTGTTTACCCAGCATCCCAAGTGGGTCTATAAATGTGAGAGGGGATAAAGCTCCTATATAGCAAGGGTCAAGATATAGCTGGTGGGAACATTTCCATCAGGGCAGCTTTCCATTTAAAATAAATAAATAAATGCTGGCATGAGTGGATTCTGATAAAAGTCTAGACAGGAAAGTATTGCTACAAGCATAAGATATTTCAACTGATTTCACAAAAATATTTCTCCAAATTAAAGCATTAAGAGCTGTTCATATCTTAAAAAAAACCAACCAAACAACAAAACAACCAAGCAAACAAACAGAAAATAATTTCACACTCCATTCCTAAGCCTTAACATGTCACAGCAGCTAGCACAAGCCCTGTGATAACTTTGTTGGGGTTGGCATTACTGGAAGTTGTTATCCTGAAATGTTCTGGTCCTGTGTTAGCCTAGAGATGTTTCTTGACTCATGCCGTGCAAGTCCAGGTATGGGATGTCCAAGTCTCTGTGCGGTCTGCTGCTTTATTGAGCTTTACTGTAAGATGCAGGACATGTATGGTGTCAGCTGTGTTTATAGTGTGATTTTTTTTTTTTTGGTTGGTTGGTTGTTTTTTTTAAATAAGCTTTTTTGAAGGAAGGGAGGGAGGGAGGTAGAGGAAGGTTTGTTAAGTTTCTAGAGTCCTGTTTTGCTGTATTCCAGATTGGTAGAGACATAAAGAGTCTGTAGTAACGACTAAACAGCTTATTCTGTTGTATCAGAACTTTCCAAGTCTCAGTGGAGTTTTATGCTGAGAAATTACCTGTTTGTAATTTGTATGTTGTGTCTGTGTTGGGGGGGGTTGCACCTTGGAGCCTTGGAGGTATGGGAGGCTCCCCCCTGGGGAGCCTGGGCTGGGGGGGTATGCCTTGCAGCCGGAGGAGCAAAAGCTCCCCTGGCTCCAAGGCGTACTCCCCAGCCCAGGTTGGGCCAATGAGCACTAGAGAAATGCCTCTGTGAATCCATATTTGTGAGGGGAAGGATTGTTCTGAAAATAAGAAGGTGGAGAGAACCTGGAGGAGAGGCCATTGACCTGAACAAAAGACGACCATCGGCCTAAAGAAAGAGAGAGCTTCATTGCCAGGAGGAAGGAGGAGGAGGGGGAGGGGGAGGACAGAGAACCTCAGACACCCAGTTGAACCCCATTGAGCAGGAGAAGGCAAAGGAGGTCCCGGCAGCCCATGGAGGTTCAGTGGAGGAGCAGATACTCACGTGTAGGCCATGGAGGACTCCACGCTGGACCAGAAAAGCTGAGCCCAAGGGCAAGTGTGACTGAGAGTCGCTCGATGTGAGAGCGGGGATAGCCCCCCAGAGCTGGGGGGTGAGGAGGTGCACTGGACTGGAGGCCCATCTGCAGCAGAGGTGAATGGACTGAAACCCCAGTTCCCTGTCCCCTGTGTCGCTGGAGGGAGAAGGTAGGGGAATTGGGAGCAAAGTGATTTGAGCCCGGG
>NW_010325395.1:0-13650 GCF_000700745.2 Antrostomus carolinensis | reverse complement strand
AGGATACGGCTGGCCTTCTGGGCTGCAAACAGACATAGTTGGCTCATGTCCAGCTTTTCATCCACCAGTATCCCCAGATCGTTCTCCACAGGGCTGCTCCCAATCCCTTCATCCCCCAGCCTGTCTTGATACCAGGGGTTGCCCTGACCCAGGTACAGGACGTTGTACTTGGCCTCGTTGAACCTCATGAGGTTCACATGGGCCTACTTCTCAAGCTTGTCCAGGACCCTCTGGATGTCATCCTGTCCCTCAGGTGTGTCAACTGCACCACTCAGCTCTGACATCACCAATTAGCTCACTTGCATTAGTTACCATCAGATCTGGTGTGGCTGTCTATCACCTGGCTTAAGTTTTCCTCCATGCACTTCAGAAGTCTCCTGGATTGCCTACAGCTCGCCGTGCTACTTTTCCAGGAGATGTTGGGGTGATTGAAGTCCCTCAGCAGAAGAGAGTATGTATGCACGACACCTTCTATAGCTGGAGTAAGAAGATTTCACCAATAGGCTCCCCTTGACCAGGCAGCCTGTAGTACACACCAACCACAGGTGCCCTTTGTTGCCTTGATCTCTAATTCTTGACCAAAAGCTTTCAACCTCCTCATGGCTATTTTTCAGAGACAACTCCTCACACTCTATCCATTTTGTGATGTAGAGGGTAACCCCTTGTGGTGGTTTCACCCTTTTAGTTTGCAGGCAAACACAGCCTTCTCTCTCACTCCTCCTCCCCACCCCCAGGGAGCAGGGGAGAGAATTGGAAGGAAAAGGGCAAGGAAACTCACAGGTTGAGATAAAAACTATTTACTAATTAAAATGAAATTATAATGATAATAGTAATAACAGAACATACAAATGAGTGATGCACAGTGCGATTGCTCACCACCTGCCGACCGATGCCCAGCCTGTGCCAGCCAGTGATCTCAGAGCAGAGACAGTCCCCAAACCCAAACCCCAGAGGAGCGAGCCCGAGCAACCCCCGAGATTTCTGGTCAGCCCTGGTTGGAACTAGATGATCTTTAAGGTCCCTTCCAACCCAAACCTTTCTATGATTCTATGATTCTATGATTCTATGATAATGTACTGACATGATGTGATATGATATGGAATATTTCATTGGCACATCCAAATGCCAGTTTTGGGGTTTGCTATTCACTGCGCTTCTCTCTCCAGTCCTGATGCAGCTGTGAATCAGCCAAACACGGTGGCCTTGAGCTCCAGCAGCAACTAATAACACCAGTACTTTATCAACATTCTTCTCATAACAAATCCTACAGTGAAACTAAAACAGCTATTCTAGCTACTAAGAAGAAAATTAACTCTATCCTAGCAAAACTAGGACACTCCTTCACCCCTCTTTCCTCCCCTGCCCGTTCTGAACAGCCTGTAGCCATCAATAGCCACACTCCAGTCACAGGATCGTCCCACCAAGTTTCAGTAGTGGCAACTAGGTCATAGCTTTCTAGTAGCATGGTGGCTTCCAGCTCCTCCTGTTTGTTGCACATGCTGTGTGCATTGGTGTAGAAGCACTTCAGCTGGGCTGTCAGCTGTGTCACCTTCGTAGAGGAACACCCCTTAGTTCCTTCGAGGTATTTCACTGGTGTTATCACAGAGATATATGACTAAGACTGTCGATCTTTTGTAGCCTTACTCCTAAGAGAAGTTGATTCCTAGTTTAGTTTACTGCTCAAGGCAAAATCTCAGAATTTTGGAATTTTGAGAAAAGATCGGAATTGAAGTGTTTTGGTGATAATGTGAAAATACTCTTTCCTTCTTACACTCTATAGTCAAAGTGCTGCAGCAGTTTGTTCTTCAGACATCGCCTGAATACATCACATACTGCTGAAAGTGTAAAAAATGTATAAAGTCATGTAGAGAAAGAGTTTGCAATGTCTGGTGTCACAGTCTGTATTTTAATGGCTACAGCAATCGTTTTGTACACTTTTCCTTACTGATAAAACATAATGTCAGCTCTTGTCATTAGCTGTGTGGACAAATTTGTTTCTGCCCTGTCATTTCAACTGAGACTATGAATTCTGCCCATTGTACTGGCACCTAACAGAAATAGGAAACTATCTTCTGACATTATATTTGTAAATAAACAGCCTATGAAATTATCAGGAATACTACTCTGCAGGCTCTTCTTTCTGCCAAAAGACATGCAAAGAGTTCCTTTGCTCACCCAGTCCATACACATTATACAAAGCAAATAATGAGCAAATATATTGCCATTTAAAATGCTAAAAAGACTATTTCTTTTATAAGTAATAATACAGACAGTGACTGTGCAATCCCCAAATAGGGTTGTGCTGTGACAGGGAGGCAGTGGGTGCTATTAAAAGCTTGACATTTATCACTCACAGTGGTTAAATTTATCATGGTATTTGTGGCATTTGACAATCTAAGTATAGAGAATGCCACAAATACCACAGAACAGATAAATACTGCTTTGCAAAAACCAGCAAACTGCTGCTGGTGGTTTGCAAAACATATAGT
Source organism: Antrostomus carolinensis (assembly GCF_000700745.2). NCBI lineage: Eukaryota > Metazoa > Chordata > Aves > Caprimulgiformes > Caprimulgidae > Antrostomus > Antrostomus carolinensis. The sequence goes on along the minus strand of NW_010325395.1, from coordinate 11,161 downwards.
GCTCTGTGTTCTGGAAATGCATTAGAGGTCCTACTAGCTAGGATTTTCTCAGTATGGAGAAGGAAAAAAGTTTGTAATGCTTTTCTTTTCCTTTATCTTGCCTATTTAGACCAAAAGATTTTTTATATAGGAAATATTTCTGTGTATCTCTTTGTAGCCTCCAGAGCAATGGAGCTGCTTAGAGTTTCAGTGTCCTAAATCTAATAAAAACCAGATCATGGCATATAGTTCACACAGACAAAATGGAGTCTGTCCAGTACATGAAGGTTAGGAAATGTCCCACTGGAAAGTAAACCCTGTGTCTTGTGACAAACAAGCCACTGTGCAAGTCTAGTTGGAAAAAATGGCTTTTCAAGCAGAAAGTTATCCTCTAGGACATAATTTAAGAGCTCTAGAGATCTGTTTAAATCCTGAAGGACAGAATGAATATAATCAATCACATTGTACCCTTACTTTAAGACACACAGAAAAATCATCATTATTTTCTTCCCAACAACTGCAGAAAGGCATTAAGATAGCAAAGTACATAACAGAACTATTTTTTTTTTCACCTAATAAAACTCCTTTAATGGTGGTAGAGGAGATAAAGGCTTTGGCATTGTCTTACAGTGTTGGAGTTTTGGAGTCTAGGCACCAATATCCCATTTGTACCTTAAAAAAATGTTTCTTGACTTCTCTTCTCCAGGTTCACAGAATGAATATGAAGTGGACAGCTGCTCTCAAGTCTTACCCCCAGGTGCAGTTCTGTCCCTGATTGATGAAGGAGATGCTGTGGTCCTTTAGCACCAATTCTCATAGATATTAAGTTGTGTAAAGGGTATTTTGCTACACTTGCAAAAAGTGGAAAGAATCTGGCCATAGTTGTGACCAAGTTCTTAATTCTTGATGATGATATGTGCTTGACCCCTTACTGGGGTTCTACCCTTGTAGGACAGATCTAAGCCTGGAGTTAGATACTTTCCTTACCATGGAGCTGTTAAGCCTGGATATTTGATTATCTCTTAAGTTTTTTTAATGCATCTGGTTACAGCAGATGGCACTGAAGAGTATATAATGAAATTCCACGGCTATTGATAAAACCTGTGTGTTAAAGTCAGTCCTGCTGCCAGTCCATGTCAGGAACTCTTCACATTCATTTGCCATGTATTCTTCCCCAAATTCCTGGCTCTTTCCACAAACACAATTTGCTTGATGAAAGCAATAGAGAGAAGTATGCTAGGGCAAGAGGGTACTCTATCCAACTTCAATCATTTCAATAATAATTTAAAATTTACTCAAATAAAATGTAAGTTGACCTCTTTAAAAAATCTCTTGAAGAGTGAAATGTGTTTTGCTTCAGTGAGTATTATTTTGGTAGACTAGAATTTCAGGTATAACTTAAATGTAGAACATAAATGTTGCACTATATTCTTAGGTTCATAAAAAATATAAAGGCCAAATTCTCAGCTGAGATAAATCATAACACTGCTCTTGTTTTGAAGCCGATGATACTCATAGGACTGTCTAAAAGAGGCAAGGGTAAGACTGTTTTCCTGAGCAATTATTGTGTTTTTTTTCCCATGCTGCAAATCTCCAGTGCATACTTCTAATGAACCGTTGAATATACTGGCTGAAAAGAGGCAAGTGGAGACACTTCCTAAGTTTGTCTTTGTGAAAGGGCACTTAGTGTGGATTTTTTAAACTGTGTCTTGGGCTGGATTCTACTGCAACTTGCTGCAGGCACTGAGAGTTAACTTAAATGCTGGTGTGTGCAACTTTTGAATTGTTTATAATACTCACCATAATGCTGGAGAATTTATGTGTGAAAAGCAGCTGTATATCTCTGAATGTACTTTTTGACTTCTGAGAAGATTATCTCATAATGAATATCAAACATAAGAAACACCTACTCCGTCACAGAAGACTACTTAGACTTTGAGTAATGTACTTTTAACTTTGCCTTTTCTATGCATATTGTAATTTGGTTTTCTTATTTACGCATTCACCTAATTAAAAATAAAAATATTTTAAGAAGCTATGCATAGGCATTGTAGCAGTGCACTTGATTTGTTCCAAAGCCAGCTGTGAGAGGTCATACCCTCTCTGTGTCTTGCAGAGCCATTACTGTCCTATGACACAAATATATTGGCACTTCCTAGTTCTGGAAAGATTGTTTTTTCCTGCTGCCAGAGAAAAGAACAATTAAATATAATTTATCTGATTATTTTGATATATTAATTTGATATATTTCTCTGACAAAGCCTCCCAGTGAAAAGAAAGGATAACTTTTATTTATTGTGTCAAAAACAACGTCTTGCTTTACACTACACTTTCTTTTTCCAAAGTTGTCTTAAATACTGAAGAAAACCACACTGTTGGGAAGGGCTGATCACAAGAGGAGAGACTTCTAGAAAGGGAAACTCAGTCTCTGTTCTCTGCTTGAGGATGTTTCTGTCACCATGGCGCAGGTAGGATGCTTGCCACCCCACTCAGTCTAGCTTGTTGGCCGCGTTGTCTTTCACAGTGAAAGATGCTGTGTTAAGTGTATTTTCCATTCAACAGGAACTCTGCCTGCACGGTGTGTATGACTCATCCACCTGTCTAGTTGGTGTTCTTTGGATTAATTGATCTATCTTTGAGCTCATGTTTTCTCTCATGCCTTGTTTGTTTTTGTGGCAGTCATATTTGGATTCCGCACATTTATTTTTTTTGCTGTACATTGTGCCTTCAAGCCCAAGGAACAGTTTGCACTGACATTTCAAGTAGCATGGCATTGGACTTTGAGAACTAGTGGATGTTATTAAACTAAATATACTTCACAAATATTTATTAAAACTCTGTGAGGACTTGGCTGTCATTTTTTTTCTTTTCCCCTGCACTAGCTTTCCTGTAAGTCTTTACTCTCTATAACACGATTTCTGCACCAGGGCAGATCCTTCACTCTGAGGAAATATATGAAAGTGAAGTGTATCGAACAAAATTAATGAAACAAATCAGACCAATAATTCATTCATGTCTTTTTTGAATATTACTTGCTGACATATTTTTAAACAGGGCAAATATTTAAATATTTATCAGCAAATATTTGAAGTCACTTGCCTGTTTTTGTGCACTGAAACTATAGGATGGATATACAGTGAAATAAGGTTTGGAAATCTACTGATTTGTGTTCCTCAACACCAGAAGAGGTCTGATTTTGAGAAAACATGTGAAATCTGCGTCTCAATATGAGGACTTGAAATTTCTGCCTGAAAATGCACTGTGTGTGTGCACAAAACTTTCATCTATCTGAACCATGTGAAAAACTTTATTAAATCTAAAGCTTAGGAGCCCTGGCCCTTCTGTTTTGTTGATTCACTGTAACTTGAGTTTTCTTTTTAGGCAGAGTGAAGCCTCTGGGATGAGGCTTTTTCATAGATTCATTCTCAGAAGTTTCCACAAGAAAGCCTGTGGTTCATTGTTCTGAAGAAGGAAAATGACAGTAAATCTGGATGGGGAAATGGAGGCTTATTGTCCCATGTCAGGAGGTGTGACCACCTTACTGGTTTGAAGACAGCCTGGGTGAGTCTGCTCTGAGGAAGCTGTATGCCAAATGGAGACATTCTGGAGGTGTGACTGAAAAAAATTAAATTCTATATTTTGTTTATTGTGTGCCCAGCAGGTACAGACATATAAAATGTAAGAGGTCCTTCAAAATCTGAAAACTAGAAAATGTAGATAAAACTTGATGTCGTATTTGCAGTAAATCTTAAGAATTGATGCAAAATAATAGTTGATATAATTGCACACACAAAATATTTACTCACTTGCATGTAAGTGTAAATGTATGGTGCTGCTCTCACTCTGTTGTAGCCTTTGAAGTTCAACTGTTGAACATTTTAAATGGCAGGTGGAACGGTTCTGGGCCTGTATTAGGTATTCAGTCCGGCAAGAGGTGGGTGATGGAGTCTTTCAGTTTCCCTTTGATCCTCAGCTCAGTGTGGAGCTGGGTAAGCGCGAGAGGGAAAGGCACACAGGGATAATTCAAACAGCTGCTTGGTGCTCTTGTTAGTGTGAACCAGTCCTCCTATACCAGGCCCCTGGGCCTCCTGGGAATGAATGTGATAAAGAAGATGTGGATAAGAGAAGGTGTGTAGGACAGACACAGCTTTAGATTAAGGAATTCATGGAGCAAGGTACCATGATTTTTTTTTCTTTTTTTCAACTTAAATCACTGACAGTTTAGCTATGTTTCTCACAGGAAAACAGTCCTCACTTTCTTACAGAAAAGTGTGAAAGAGGTTGCAAACAGCAATCTTTAAATCTAAAATGCAAAGTAAATATCTAGTTAAAAATGAGGACAGATTTGCATAGGATGTGTGTAAATCGATGCAGCCCTTGAGCAACTCTGACCTATGCGAGAAATTATGTGGGTTTCACTGTTATCTAGAAAAATAAACTATAACTTCCAGTACCATAGCAACACTGCACATAATGCTGATTTGTCTTTTTCTTCAAAGCACAGAAATAAATCACGCACAATTGTAGGTGTTCTACAAGGTTTTATGAATGATTTAATTTATCTTTTTCTCTTGCTGTGTCAAAAATTCTTCCCTGCAGCATAGTAAAAAAATACACCATCTGTAATAGATTCTGGAAAATATAGTTACGAATGGAATCTATCAGAATATGAAAATTTTTTCCAAATCTATAGGTAAACATATTTTCTGCAGGATAAAATAAATTAAGTACTGTAATCATAACTTCACACAACTCAGGGCTTTTGATTCATAGCAAATTTGTATATTCTGAATTTGATTTTGCTCCATTTTGGAACAGAAACATTACAAAAATGTAATTAAATGCTCACCTAAAAACCTTTTTGTTTAGGAGAGATTAACAAATTGTTTTCTTAAAACAAAGCAGGCTCTGCAGTATTGAGCAGATGTTGTTTGTTAATAACGGTTGTGAGACTCACAAAAATGACAGTTTAAATCACCACCTGTGAAACTATGGGTATGCATGATTGGGATGGGTCTGGGAAAATATTCTGGGTCTATGAATTGGTATTTTTGAGTCAAAGTGTGTAATCTATAGATTAGACTAAAGATTCTTGACTAAAAAATTGCCACTCTTGAATTATTATAAAACTTAAATTGACTTGAAGATTTTTTTTTTTAAATATGCAATGAACTCAACAAAATATGTTGGATCCTTTCTCAAACCCATGACTGTATATTCCTGATCCACATGTACTAATGTCACTGAAAAGATAACTTAATAGCTTTTACCTAGGGCCTTACTTGGGACAAAGTCTAAAATCATGTGGAATTTAAATATATTCTCCTTACACAGGCCATTTAAATCACCTCAATAATCTTATAGAAGAGTATTCCTAGAGAATTGGAATTCCTATAGAATTTTTTGTTAAATATTATTTCATATTTCTTTTTGCAGTCTGTCATGCAAATAGACACTAATTATAAAACATATGCATAAATACATGCATTTATGCACACATGCATATGTGTGTGTACGCATTCATACCTCATTTATCTGTAATGGATTTAATATCAAATATATTTCACACATTTCTATTGTAACTGTAGAATCTTTGAATGACAGAAGGATAAAAATCCTCTGCATTTCTTACTAGCTCCCGCTTTTAATTCCCATTCACTAGCATAGTTTGTTTTCTAATCAATCATTTGACTGCCCCAGTTATTTCAAGAGATTGTTTCAGCCTGGCCTCTGAAGGGATGCTTGAATGTAATGTGAATTCCCTTCTGAGACTGGTGAGATGAGGAGGGAAAGGATGAGAGTAGGGGACACCAGGAATACTGAAGACATATGGTGGTGTAACAATCAAAACAAAGGAAAGCAACTCTGCCATGAATCATGTCATTGAACTGAAAGCAGCTGGGAGTATAAGGATTCAGCATTTGGATGAAGACAAATGTAGACAAGGCAAAGCAAAGCAGTAGATCTGTAAAAAATGCTTGCTGTAATGCATTCCTACTGAAATACTGAAGCATGGTTTCTCATAAATAATTATTTTTTCCCCTATGGAATACAAGTGAGTGATCTTTTGAGACTGGTGAAAGAGAGAAGAGAAGATCAGGAGACTGGCAGCAGATGATCTGGCTCCTGGAATATTTTACTTCTTTTGTACTTCTTTCCAGACCCTGTCAATTCATAAGGTTTTGATTCAATTAAGTTTTCCTTCTTCTAGCTGCAGCCTGTCTGCAAACTGGAGTTGACTCTCAGGAGTTTGCAAAAAGTGCAGACCCTGCTGCATTTGGAGCTGTATATGCCAGAGGTACATGCAGTTGTGATTCAGAACATATGTCCAAATTATTTCCAAGGACATTTATTTGAGCTATTAGTTTGTTCATGAGAAGGTCCTTGTGGACAGCTGATGAGATCCCCATGAAACTTGAGTGATTTTGTCTGTCAGGGAATAAAATAGTTTGTAACTAGAACAGTATGATACTTAAAATTTGTTTTCTAGTTAAAACAGTTACATTTAGCTGTTTTAAATTCTCTTAGTTCAAAACATTGTGGAATATTTACTTAATACCTGATTCCCTCATTAGTATTTCTTATAATAAACCCCTTGTCAAGAATAGTTGTAGAAATTCAGCATGACACATGAACCCTCACTTTAAAAGCTTGTGAATATTAATAAATATATTCCTTCTTTACTGATAACATTCACTGACTTTCTGAAAAAAATTCTATTTATAGCAGTCTTCAGTGGTAGATGTGAATCTCTGATACATAATAGAATCTTAATATGATCACTAGGATAACTGATTATTTTTTCTGTTTATGCATTTCTGAAAGCCCTGAATTCTGTGTGCTTGGCACCTTGCTATTCTCAAGTGTGAAGTGTACAAATGCAGACTCTATTCCGTTCTCACAACAAAGAACACAAGTGCTTGCCCTGCTATTGAGAGTTTTGACACAAACACTGTTAACCAGATGTGAAGAGCTACTTATTCCTTGGCAGCAAAGTGACAGGTTTCTTGAAATGTTGCTTTCTTTTGTGAAGGGCTGAGGTCATTAGTGCATCCATGTCTTGTACCTTTTGGAGAGTCTTTACTTTTCAAACTGCAGGAAAAATGCACTTTCTGTGGTGTGAAATGCTGGAGTTGTCTTTTGAAGGAATTTAACTTAAAAAAAAAAACCACAGGGAGGGATTTCTTATTAAGATGCACATAGCAGTTGACTGCAGCTAGGATTGTACTCATACAGTGAGGGAAGAATGTACACACAAAGGCTCATTTTAATGAGAGAGAAAGTGTAGGTGGAAGCAGATGACCTAGATGATTTTATGAATAAAAGATACAATCTGATGCAATCATTTCATTAATACGCACATGGCACCAAATGAAAACAGAGCATATCAGATGGCTATGAGATGTCCTAAAAAGGAATTTTCAGTTTAGTAGGTAATGACTTAGATTTCGTGGACTACACAAAATACTATCAGAAAGGAAGCATTTATCATATCAGTCTTCCAAAGAAAGTTCAAGTGCCTTATGAAAATAATGCTGAAAAATCTCTCTTTTGTGACACGAGCTAGGAAATGCAGTCACAAAGCAGATATTGGGCAAAATGCTGCACAAAAACTTCTAAAATAAAATCTCATTATTTTCTTTAGTAATAGCTTGCAATTTTTAATTGAAAGCTCTTTCTTTGCCCCTAGTTTGCTACAATCAGTGGAAACAGTGGTTTGAAAAATAGTAATGAAATATACTCACTCATTTGTCATGCAGTTTTGGAATCTACATAGACACTTATTTATTTGCTGCAATTATGGATCCACTGCAAACAACTGCAAAAAAAAGATCATCAAGGAAGGTTGTTGAGATAGTACTAAAAATATGTAGCCTTATTTTAAGAGAAAATCTTTGAAATAAATCTAGGGTGAATGTATAACTTTAAAAGGGGATGGTACATGGGGAAAGACTTGTGTAAGATCTAGATTCTGGTTTTACATTGGTAAAGCTCAGCATAGAAAATAACAAAGCAGGGGAATACTGTTGTTTAGCTGTCTGATAGCAGGTATGGCACTAGCCATGTGGCTTCTTCATCCCGCCCCAGCCATGCCATCCACGTCCAGGCTGCAGGGGTTATGACAGGAGAGCCAAATGTGTCAATTCTGCTCCCAGCATGATCTGCTCTGTACTTGAGGAACGTGCATCCTGTGAGGTTTGATTGCTCTCCGGACCCTTTATAAAACCAGATCAAAATGGCTGGATTTCTTAGAGAGACTCTGGCCTACACCTTAGAGACAGATTAATTTCAGTTTGGCATCAGACTGAGGACCCATACAGTCTTGTTCTTCAGACCTAATCCAAGATCAACTCAACCTATGTTATTTTATCACAAATTAGTATTGCAGCAATGACATCTTTGAACATGCACACAGACTCTGAAGTTTTCTTTTTGCAAAGCTTGTTTGAGCTCCTATTAGGAGCAAGAGAGTTTATATTAAATTTTGTCTGTAGAGGACTACTCCTTCTCTTTGAATGCAAAGCAAAACCAACAAAAATGCACCTTCCCACCCAAAAGCCTACGGGTGGAGTGGGAAGCTGATTTTCTTTCATTTGTATGCAACTGACAAAAAAATATTGAACAGGACACGGCTGGCCCCACTGGAAACTGGTATTGCTGCCTCATTAAGAAATGTTTTTTTGTAAGCTGGGAGGCATAAACTTTTGATAACCCCGAATGCTTGTGAATGAAATGTAGGCATGGTTTTCTAATGTGAATACTGTACACTGTGCAGTAAACATCCACAGCAGCTTGCTGCTCTGCAAATCCTGCCTTTACCATAGGCTGAAGCATTCAGGGGAATGGTGTAAAACCCAAGATGAAGCTTTAGAAGCTGAAAATCTTCTTATCTCTACAACTCTCTCTTACAATCATGACTATACATAGTCTGAGCACTTTGTGATTTAGACAGTTTGTCAGAGAAGTCCACAGGTTGCTGTTACCGATGTAATCAATGATGGTAATGCAAATAATTACATTCTTCATGCACCTTTCACTGTTGCACTGAACACTCAGGGAAATCACCATTGTTTTTTGTTACTTCTATTTTGGCAATGAGTCAGGGCTCAAATTAAGGACAGCAATTCATAGTTCCAAAAAATGTACATATAGTTTTGAAATATATCAATCTCCTTTGAGTTTTCTAGTCACTTAGAATGAATGTTAGCATCATGAAAGAAACCCTCATGCTGAAATTATTTTTTTTTTTCCAAACTCACTAAGGTCTGAAGCTCAGTAATCTTTTTCAAGTCTAAGGCCAAGTATCCTGCAAGTGAATAGGGCTGGGAGAAGGTGTATGAGGTTACCATCAAAAAAGGAGAGGTCAGCTGTTTCAGAATGAGATGCAACTCCTGTCAGAGCAGGCCTGAAAGTGTTTAACTTTAAACCGTACTTATATACAAAGCAATTTCATAACAGTGCTTACATGTTTGTAAATTCATTTATGATATTTCCTCTCCATGGTTCCACAGCTGGACTACCAGTAGTAAATAGAACTCATCACACATAGCAAACATTGATTAAGTAGGCTAGTGTTCGGTATGATCAGAATTTGATTCCTTTTTATTTACTGGTCCTAAAAGCTCAGATAAATAGGTTTCCTATCCCAAGGCTAGATAACAGCTTTCCTTTGGAGAAATTCTTATATTTGTCTGTGAACCAAAGTCTCCTCTCCTCTCTTCCATAATTTCAATCACGGGCTTTCCCTCTCTGTTTGGTTTGCTAAATAGGATTATCATCATTAGCTTCTTAGCATATTCCCTGCCCTCTGTCCTTCTACACATGCAGTACTGCTTCCTCTACTGCTTTGATTTCTCTCATTTTCAGATCCATCTGCAAATAGATACTTTGGGGTCCTTATGAGACACTCAGTTATGAGGGTAGTTGCATAGATACTACAGTTCTCTTAGAAGAAACAACCTCTTCTTTTTAGTTATGATGTTGCTGCAGCAGCAAGTTTTACAAACTACATGCAAAAAACAAATGAAGGAATTGTGAGAAGCAGCTTTCAAGAAGAATGCAGTCAGATTTTAAGAAAAATAGTGATTATTCAGTCTTCCCAGTAATTCCCAATGGTGTGGAAAGGAAACAATCCAGATTATGGAATGTTTCTTCACAGACTCTTGATTGAGAGAGAAGAAAAATCTACCAATTTCTGTGCAAATAGAGGTATTCACTGTTATTCTCTTATTTAATACTTTATTAATTCAAAGATTTGGGGATCCAAACAGGCAACTGACCCAACATCACATGAATCAGAGACCATCTGCACACTCCAATGAAAAGACAATAAACCTTGAGGTGTCTAAAACACGCAGATGTCCTCTACATAGATTAAGCTTGGTCCCATCTATTCAGAAAACACTTAACATCATTAATAGAAGAAATAATTGATTCATGAGAGAGCTGCAAATAAACCAAAGGACTACGCTGTTCATAGTGGCCTGAGCAGTTCTGCTGTTGAAAGAGACTGATTTGATTGAGTTTGGCAGTAGGAGCATTATGATCAGACTGACTAGAATTTTTCTTATGTTGGTTTTTAATAAGATTAGTTGTGAAAAAGGAACAGCAGGTATGAAGCTATACTTGATCTTTATGGAAATACATAGAATACATTTTACACTTCTCTACCAGAGAACAGATTTCAGTCAGTGCCAATGTTTTCTGTGGAACTGTTTGGTGGTGGTTCAGGTGCAGTCTCAAAGGGTATCTGTAAAATAAATAAATAAATAAAAATATTTTAAACACAGTATAGTAGTTTACAGGAATAATATATGTGGACTGATTATAATGTGGGGATTTATTCCAGACACTTTTTTCTTCAAAGAGATGTTCTGTGTGAAGGTTTGGTGTCTTTCCTAGCATAACTCCAATCTCAGTCTCAGAATTCTCTGAGATGACTATAAATACATTTCATTTCTCCTTAGTGGTTCTTACAGCTGTAATCAGGGGAGAATAAAGTTGCAATTCCAAGTACAGGACCTTCCAAGGGTAAGCAGTTCTAGCAGGTAAGGTTATCGCTGTGTGACACTGCTGCTTTGTGAGTGGCAGAAAACACAGTCGCTCTGTGGCAACCCCTGGGACCCCCCGGCAGCCAGGCGGTGGTGGCTGGAGGGGCCGCAGTGTCACAGTCACGGCCGGA
>NW_010325394.1:71673-73060 GCF_000700745.2 Antrostomus carolinensis | reverse complement strand
CCTACGTCTTCGCCCAGAGCATCCCCTGGAACCTGGGCAGGATCGCACCGCTGCAGCCCGGTTCGGGTGCTTACAGCCCTCCCAGTAAGCACTGGGGTGCAAGGGGAGGACCACTGGGGTTCAAAGACCCTGTCCCCGCTCCTGATCTCGAGGGATGGGGATATCCCCCTGCCCCATGGTGCTGTGGGTCTGGAGCTGCACTCTGGGAGCACCTCAAGTGACTCGGACTGACAGTGGCCATGGTTGACTTTCCCCCCGGCTTCATCCATGCTAGATAAAGGTGACCTGGTGGAGATCTACCTGCTGGACACCAGCGTGCAGAGCACCCATCGGGAGATCGAGGGCAAGGTGATTGTGACCAATTTTGAGAGCGTCCCCGAGGAGGATGACACCCACCTCCATGGGCAGGTGAGCCCCAAGGTGCTGCGTGCTGCAGCCTGGCAAGAGCATCCCCCTGCACTCATCAAATCCCAACCGGCTTGTGGGGCTTCCCAGGACAGGAGGGTCACTTGGCTCGTAGCAAAATGACGGGCAGGACATGCAGCAGCGAGAGCTGTGGTCCTGGGGATGCTGGGACGCCAGTGTGGTCTACTTGTGGCTGTGGCTGAACAGGACAGGGCTCCTTTCTAGGGGGGGACATGGGTGCGTGTCAAGGTGTCATTGCAAGAGGGAATACAGGTCCACCCCACAGCTGGGGCTGCAAAGGCTCCTGCACCCTGTGATGGGTGCTCATTCTGCCTTGCATGGCTCATGTGCATAGGGGAGCCCAGCGCTAGCACAGCCCCAGGGAAGGCTGGCTGCGTCCCCATCCTTTCTGCCAGCTTTTCTCCTTCTGCACAGGATGATTTTTTTTATCTTCCCCCCTTCCCCCCAACCCCAAAATATTTTCAAAGCTTTCTTCTGCAGTGGGGTTTAGCTGCTGCAAAGCAGGAGTGGGGTGGGGAGGATGCTGCAGCATTGCAAACCTGCTTTGATGTGATGGGCTGAGGGGTGAAACCCTGGTGCCTGTGCCAGGCCAGCAAGTGTGACAGCCACGGGACACACGTGGCCGGTGTGCTGAGTGGGCGCGACGCCGGCGTGGCTGTGGGCGCCAACATCCACAGCCTCCGCGTGCTGAACTGCCAGGGGAAGGGCACCGTCAGCGGGACCCTCATGGGTGAGTCACCCCACGCCCCAGAGAGGAGCACACTCCCTCCCATAACCCTCCACCTTGTCCCTGTCCTCCAAGAGTGTCCCGTCTCTCGTCTCATCCTCCCCAGGCCTGGAGTTGATCAAGGCGAGGCTGGGGGCTCAGCCCTATGCGCCGCTCGTGGTCCTGCTGCCCTTGGCCGGTGCCTACAGCCCCACGCTGAACGCCGGCTGCCGGCGGATGGCACAGATGGGGGTG
>NW_010325394.1:71339-71661 GCF_000700745.2 Antrostomus carolinensis | reverse complement strand
TACAAGGACGATGCCTGCCTGTACTCACCAGCATCCGAGCAGGAGGTACGGGCTGGGGGTCTCCCCGAGGTGTGGGGATGTGCAGGGACACGTTGACACCTCCCTGGGCTCATCCGCTCCAGCGCCAAGTTGGCTGAGCAGGCTGGGGCTGCGCATCCCGTGTGCCCACATCCTCCTCCGTCACCGTCCTGGCAGGTCATCACAGTCGGTGCCACCAACAAGGAGGACCAGCCCGCCTCCATCGGCACCCTGGGGACCAACTTTGGCCACTGCGTGGACCTGTTTGCCCCAGGGGACGACATCATCGCTGCCTCCAGCGACT
>NW_010325394.1:71018-71289 GCF_000700745.2 Antrostomus carolinensis | reverse complement strand
CAGGTGAGCTGGGCTGCGGGGTGGCGGGCAGGGCTGGCTCTCCACTTGCCCCGAGTGGTGCTGGTGCTGGGCATGTGTCCCTGCAAATGCAGGGCATCAGGGCTGCCTGTGCTGGGGATGTTTTTGCATGCCATGGTGCCATGGTTTTGTCACGTTTGGGTGCTCCAGCCTGCACAGAGCTCCCGCATCCCGTGTGTGAGGGTGATCATGGAATCCTAGAATGATTTGGGTTGGAAAGGACCTTAAAGATCATCCAGTTCCAACCCCCCTG
>NW_010325394.1:70646-70919 GCF_000700745.2 Antrostomus carolinensis | reverse complement strand
CCTGTTCCCCCAAGACAGGCTGCAGTGATTCCTTCTCTTGTCTGTCTGGAGTTGCATTGCTTGAGTGGGCTGTGTGTAGGTGGCCCCTGCTTCTCACCACAGCCCCTGGGCTCCTGGCAGGCATTGTGGCCATGCTGCTCAGCGCTGAGCCCCAGCTGAGCCTCGCCGAGCTCCGGCAGCGCCTCCTGCACTTTGCCACCAAGAACGTCATGGACACAACGTGGTTCCCTGAGGAGCAGCGGCTCCAGACGCCCCACCGCGGGGCTCGGCTGC
>NW_010325394.1:70390-70628 GCF_000700745.2 Antrostomus carolinensis | reverse complement strand
CTGGTTGCCAGGCAGCGCTCTGCCCTCACCAGGGAAAGACATGCCTGGGGGAAAGCATGGCACATTGGCAGGACATGTCCCTCCCTGAGCTGTGCCGGGAACAGCCAAGCCCGAGGGTGGCTGTTTGCATGCAGAGGGTAGCGGGGAGACCCACCAGCCCTCCTTGGGCAGCTGGCCCATGGCGTGGGCTCTGGGTGCTGCTGTGGGTGTCCACCCGGCCCCTGACACCACCGGCCCG
>NW_010325394.1:69387-70337 GCF_000700745.2 Antrostomus carolinensis | reverse complement strand
CGCCCCGGTTGTGGCTCTCTGGGCCGGCACCGAGGAGATGCTCGGCTGCTCCAGCTGCTCCCACAGCAGCAGGAGGCTGGGGGAGCACATGGAGGTGAGCAGGGTGTGGAGATGGAAGTACTGCCCCTGGGGTGCCTGCTGCCCTCAGAGGGGTGTCCCCAGGTCCCTGAGCAGCCCGGTGACACCGTGCTGTGCCGGCCACAGGACAAGGACGGGTGGAAGCAGTGCGTGGCCCACAACGCTTTCGGGGGCCGGGGTGTCTACGCCATCGCCAGGTGCTGCACGTGGCCCAGGGCCCAGTGCCAGATCAACGCCAGCTCCCCGGCAGCCGAGGGGGCCGGCTGCTCCCCACGGGACCACGTGCTGACCGGTAACACTGACACGGCGGGTTACAGACCCTTCAGCCAACACCATGATGGCCAAGGGTGTTTCTTCCAGGAAACCTCTGGGACCTGGGGGTAACAGGGTGGGTGCGAGTGCTGGGGTGACAGGGAAGGGGGGACGCTTTGTGCACGGAGGCAGGGAAGGCTGAGGGCTCAGCGGGGACATCCCGTAGTGCCTGTGTGTGCTGGGATGCTGCCATGGCCACCCCATGGTGACAGCCCCTCTCCCCTCGGCAGGGTGCAGTTTCCACTCCCCTGCCGCAGTGCTGGGTGACAGTGGCAGACACCTCCCGGGGGGCCCAGCCGCTGTGGCAGCAGGACGGAGGTGATGGCCCACGCCTTGTGCTGCCCTGCTGCCAGCCTCCAGTGCCGGGTGAAGGAGCAGGTGTCCCCTGGCCCCGTGGAGAAGGTAGGGACACACTCCTCTGCCATGGTGGTGTCCTCGCTTCTGCTCATCCCTCCGACACTACGATGGGGGGTTGGGTTGGCTTTGGTATCTCATTGTGACTGTAGCCCAAGCCTCAGTCTTCACTGGTGTCCCCACCTGTAATGGGACATCACCCTTGT
>NW_010325394.1:67590-69365 GCF_000700745.2 Antrostomus carolinensis | reverse complement strand
CACATCATCCTGAGCCCTGAGGACCACGGGGGACAGGCAGACCCCTGTCCCTCTGCTGACCTGTGGAGGGTGACCTCTTCTCCCCCGTTAGGTGACAGCGACCTGTGACGATGGCTGGACACTGACAGGCTGTAACACCCATTCCCGGAGCCCCGGCACCATGGGAGCCTACGCCGTGGGCGACACCTGCGTGGCAGCCAGTGTCCCGGGCAGCAGCACAGCCGTGGCCATCGCCATTTGCTGCCGGAGCCGGCAGTAGGGACAGGCTGAGCCGGCGACGTGGCTGCCCCAGCCTGGTGTGCCGGGCATAGCTGGGATGGGTTCCTCGCTGGACTGCCATGTCACCAGCTCGGTCCCTTCCCAGGGCTGAGCTGTCACTCCTGGCACTATCCACGCTCCCAACATGCTGCTGCTGCTGCTGCTGCCTCCACGCTTGGGGTAGGAGCTCATCATCCTCACACACAGCGGGGCCAGAGCTCTGTCCCAGCACAGGAGCCACCCCAGCAGCCCTTCCCCACCGCACGCCGGGCCTTTCTATAAATACCTTGACTGTACCAGCCCTCTCAAGGCTGTTTGTTTGTGTTGTCACCCAGAATATGACAAAAACATCTCCTTTAAAAAAAAATATAAATATATATATAGTGGTGAGGATTGCTCCTTTCTTTCCTGGTTAGTTGCTCATTAGATGTCAGCTAATGCTGCTTAGCACTTGGAAAATCATAGTTGAGCCATTTTTGGACAGTTTTATAATTGCCTACTCATATATCTAGGAAACTACTTTTTAGTCAAGTGTAAGGGCTTTGGTTTAAACTATCTGCTTGTTTAATTAGATTTTAATCTGCATTGGTAGAGTTAGCTACTGCTTTGTTAGTGTTTTGTTCTTTGTTAAGTCAAAGTTAATGATCAGCTGGTGTTACGCAGTGCTTCAACAGTTTCTCTTTCAGGGCTTCCCAAGACACATAGAAATGGTTATAATTCTTTAAAAAAAAAAAAAAAAAGAAAGAAGAAAAAGCTTTCATAGTACCCTGGTTTTTACATTTGTATCTTAAATATTTATTTGAAATTGTATAAATAAACATTTTATGTCAAATGGTTATAATTCTTTAAGACCAATGCTTAGTAGATATGACCTGTTGTGTGGCTTCATGTACATCCCCACAGGGAACCAGTCTGGAAGGGAGAATGGGCATCTGCTGGGCAGGGATGCTACTCCCCCAAACTGAGCTCTGCTTCATTAGCGAGCCAGCCACAGGCCACCAGCTGCCTTGGGTATGAGGTGCCCCTGAATGACAGCAGAGGACGGGCACCTTCCTCTTGCACACAGCTGGCCTGAGCTCAGGGACGGGCGCAGAGAGCAGGGACTGAGTCTTGTTGCCCCATGCACACACAAGAACAGAAGTTTGTTTTTAAAACAGTGGTGTAAGACAAGAGCTTCCAGTTATGGAAACAAACCGTAACCCAGCTCTAGGAAACGTGCCCTTGTGGTTTTTTTGCTGGTAGTAACACTGGGCTTCACTCTGTAAGAGTTGAAGCCCCAGAGAGAAGATAAAGCATAGACGGCTCAACCAGAAATGCAGAGAAAGCCTGAGAAGTACCAGAAGCCTCCAAAGCTGGGTCTCACTTGTTTGGGGTGACTAGCAGCCTCCTGGTACTATAATATATAATTTGTGTGGTGGTACTTGAGATGAAAAAGTAAAGCTTGATACCACAAGCACCAGGTTAACCTGTCACACTTCAGCTATTCTGGGTTGGGTGTTTTCCGCCATCAAAAAGCC